>NC_057802.1:76516988-76521971 GCF_018294505.1 Triticum aestivum
GACGAGGTACTGCCCGTTCGTGTTGACCGGTTTTTGAAAAAAAACCTTTTGTTTAAAAAAAATCTAGATCAGTTTTTTTTTTGGTTTTCTTATTTCGCGAGCGTTCATTGAACCGTTCATTTTAACGAACGCGTTCGTCGGTTTTTCTCTGATAACGAACGTCCGTTCTTTAATCGTTCGTCCGTTTTTTTTTCGTCGGATTTTTCCCGTTATTTTCTCAGATTCGATTTCTGATCGAAACTTCGAATCTGTTTAACTTTTCGCTCGTTTATCGGAATCAGGTGATTCAAGCGCCTAGAGTTTCGTCTCGAAATTCTCTTTCCGTTTAATCTACTCAAACAAGTTTTTGCTACAGTAAAATTTGACCTAGATCCAGATTAGCAAACAAAGTTTCTTTACTTTCGCCGTTTGACTTTCATTGCTTCTTTCGAGTTGATTCTTTTTGCAAACCGGAGTTCTTAAGTTGAACTTTCTGGTTGGATCTTTCATTCGAGTTTTACCTGTGCATTAGATGAGTACTGATTGTATGCTTGTTTGTTTGCGATAGAGTACCCGGAGTGTGCCGCTTGTTACTTCGACTCGCTAGGTTTTGCAGATCATCAGCAAGGCAAGTAACACTTTGATCATACCCCGTTCATACCCAGTTTTATTGCATTAGATCTATTTCCTCAAACACATTGCATGATTAGGATCTAATTAAACTGTGGGTATTGGGAAGTAGTTGAGGTAGTACCTATTACCTGTTTTCTTATCAAACCCTTGGGAGTTACCTCTACGTTGCTTTTATTATTGCCATGCTATGCTCGTAGACGTGGATTGGGTTTGAGAGATATTCATGACAGATGTGAGTGTTTAATAATGGTTTAACTTAAGGTGGCAACTAAAACTCACATCTAGGTGGATTGAGACACCTGGAGAACCCAGTGTTGTCTGTATGTATAAGGTCCGCCACCCAGGCTCAAAGGGATCATAAGATTGTTCATGCTAGAAACTTCCGTGTGCAGCCGCAAGCTATTATGGGCTCTAGCATAGCTGAGTAGGTTACAGGATCTCTTGAAGAGGTGGACTAGCAGATGTAGGGGAAAGTAGGTGTACCGGTCCATCCAGAGTAGAGAGTGACTGTTTCTGAAAGACTGTGTCTCGGTCATCCGTTTCTCAAACATCATGTAGTGCGAGAATCAAGCGGAGGCGATCGAGTCTTGTGGGAAAAGTGCACAAACCTCTGCAGAGTGTACAAACTGATCATGATTAGCCGTGTCCCCGGTTATGGACAACTTGAGTATCTAGTACCTGGATTATCATTTGAATCTCATCACCGTGATACTTATAATTAATTTTGTTGGGTTAATGATGTTACTTAATTGGGATTGAGTTGGAGGTACCTTCTCAATGTTTCAACCATCATGATAGTTAAATAAAATTTATTCCTTTGTAGTAGGATAAAATTGGCTTTTCGCAAAACTGTAACCATAGAGCTTTCCACCAGCCATATATGCATATAGTATAGCATTATCATTGTTCATTGCTCTCTATGTATTGCTTTGCCAGCATATTCTATGTGCTGACCCGTTTCGGGCTGCAACGTTTCATGTTGCATACTTTTCAGACGACGAGTAAGGTGCCTTAGGTCGTGGTCTTATACTCAGTGATGCCGCTGGAGTTGATGGACTCACTTATCTTCCAAGTCTTCCGCTGTTATCATTGTTAGATGGCCTTAAGCCATGTTTATTATACTTAATCTCTTCGGAGATATTCGATGTAATAAGTGTGTGATTGCTACTCTGTTATAAATCCTCCATTTGTACTGTGCGTGTCAGCATTACTGATCCAGGGATGACACTGGTGCACAGCAGCACATGCCATTTGAGGTCTGGTCGCTACAAAGTTGGTATCAGAGCACACGCTGACTATAGGACACGACCACTAAGCTTAAGCCCTAGAAAAACTTCTCTCTTCTCATTTCTGACCCCTCTCCACTTTCTACTCTTTTAGGAATGGCGAATGCAAGGAGCAAGTTCATGCAACCGGATGAAGACACGCCTTTTGGACGACATTTGAAGGAAGTCACCAAGTACTTGAACATAGGAATACCAAGAGTCACCGGAACCTACAACGCTACATTACCTGAAGAGGAGAGCTGGAAGATTCAAGTTATCATTCCAGGAAGGACGTTTACGCCAATTACGGAACCCATAAGATTGGTTTTCGAAGCTCCAACTTGGAGTTTAGGGAAGAGCATGGCCGCACACATCGCCATGGGACGCATTGGAGAAGTCTATCACCAGGAGCTTAAGGATACAATTTATCAAATTTGTGGACGTCGAGACGCGCAATGGGAGATGATCAAGACCAAGAAGGATGGATCAATTGCAGCTTTCATCCAGGAGCAGAACCAACATATTCGACGCCAGGAGAATCACATGTGCACGGACAAGGAAGAACTGAAGAAGGCATTCACGAAGATCAAGGAGCTCCAAGAAGAACTCAAGACTACACGCGAAAATTATTTGGAGGAAATCAACGCACTAGTAGGGAAGATTGACGACCTGGAGAATAAGATTGGAGCATTCGTGGGGAATCCAGTGCCGAAAGCAGAAGTCGACGAATGCACTTGTCCGGATAACTACATCATCATCGACGACACCGACTCGGAACCAAGCGAAGAGGAATGGATTGATGAAGCTGGAGCAGACATCATGGAGTCTTCAACGGATCGGAATTTTTAGTAGACTACCATATCAGTAGTAGTTTTCCCCCATTTAGTAGTACAGCTCAAGCACTTTGTAACGCTAGTTAGATCGATTGTTCTGCCTTGTTTGGATTGATTGAGTGATATTGATTGAATTTGTCTCATGAGCATATGGGTAGTGTTTTCTCTCTAGACCTCATTCTATTCTTAATTCTCATCTTTTCTAAACCTATCAGATGCCTCCGAGACGCGACACCGGATTTGTTTTCCCGCCAGAGATCACCCAGTTGATTCAGCAACAGAATGCCTTGATGCAAGTGTTAGTTCAGAACCAAGGAAACAACAACAACAACAACCCACCGCCACCACCACCTGTTGATCACTTAGCCCGTTTCTTAAGGCTAAACCCGCCGGTGTTTTCCAGTAGCACCGAGCCGATTATTGCAGATGATTGGCTCCGCAAAGTTGGAAGGGAGTTGACCACTGCAGGATGCACAGATGCGGAAAGAGTGCGTTTTGCCGCACATCAGCTTGATGGACCCGCAGCATCATGGTGGGAGAATTATACAGCCACGCACCCTATTGACACTGTCACATGGGACCAGTTTCAGCAAGCTTTCCGTACAGCTCATGTTTCAGCAGGAGCTATGGCTATGAAGAAGCGTGAGTTTCGCAACCTACGCCAAGGAGGACGCACCGTAGGCCAATATGTGGAAGATTTCAGTAAGTTAGCACGTTATGCACCAGATGACGTTGCTACGGATGCTGCCAAGCAGGAGAAGTTTCCGGAAGGATTGAATGATGAGCTGAGTATGCAGTTGATGGTAGCAACTTTCAACAACTACCAGGAGCTGGTAGATAGAGCTCTCATGATAGAAGGGAAGCAACAGCAGATTGAAAACCGCAAGAGGAAGTATGGACAAGGGAAGTATAATTCTGGAGCCCAGCAGAAGCCACGATTTACCCCGAAGCCGGGAGGACAGTTTCAGCATACCCATGGAGGAGGTAGTTCGCACAACCATAATGGCTCCAAGAATGGTAATGGGAATGGAGGAGGAAACGGACAGAACCGCACCAACCCATCTACCCCAACCAAGAGAGATCTAAGTCACATTACTTGTTTCAAGTGCCAGAAGACGGGACATTATGCTACTGATTGTCCCGAAGCCCAAAATGGAAACGGCAATGGAAGCTCTGGGAAGAAGCCGAACCCGTTCAACAAAGGACATGTGAACCACGTGAGCGTGGAGGAGGTTGAAGCTCAGCCTGATGCAGTAATAGGTAAGTTTTTGGTTAAGTCATTTACTGCAACTGTTCTTTTCGATACTGGTGCATCGCATTCATACATATCAAGGGGATTCGTAAACAAGTTTAAGATGTCCACCCAAGTTCTCAAAAGCCCCATGTTAGTAACCTCGCCAGGAGCAGAGTATATGGCCACCCAAGGATTTTTTAAGATACCGTTGGCCATTGGTAGGCATGTTTTCCCCTCAGACCTCATTGTTTTGGAATCGCAAGGTTTGGATGTGATTTTGGGAATGGATTGGCTATCGTTGTATGGAGGAAACATCGATTGTGCCAACAAGACTATTTTGCTTACCACCCCGGAAGGAAAAAGGATAAAGTATGTATCCAGGCATATGCCGAAGAGGACTCAAGTGAATTCCTTATCAGGAGTTGTACAGGAGGAAGTACCAGTGGTGAAGGATTATCCGGATGTATTTCCAGAAGAGTTGCCAGGCATGCCACCGGATAGAGACATTGAGTTCTTGATTGAACTTTTGCCAAGCACAGGGCCAATATCTAAGAGACCGTACAGGATGCTCGCAAAGGATTTGGAGGAAATTAAGAAACAGATCAAGGAGTTACTGGATAAAGGCTATATTCGCCCAAGTTCGTCACCTTGGGGATCACCAGTACTTCTAGTGGAGAAGAAAGATGGATCGCTGAGGATGGTTGTTGATTACCGAGGATTGAATGAAGTGACCATCAAAAACAAGTACCCACTGCCGATGATCAATGAGTTGTTTGACCGCCTGCAAGGAGCTAAAGTATTCTCCAAGATCGATCTACGATCAGGATACCATCAGTTAAAGATTCGAGAGCAGGATATACCCAAGACGGCATTTACCACCAGATATGGACTGTATGAGTATACCGTTATGTCATTTGGACTGACTAACGCACCGGCCTATTTCATGAACCTGATGAACAAAGTGTTTATGGAGTTTTTGGATAAGTTCGTCGTGGTGTTCATTGATGATATTTTAATCTTTTCCAAGGATGAAGAAGAG
>NC_057802.1:76523370-76524448 GCF_018294505.1 Triticum aestivum
GATTACCCAGGACCCGTTCAGGCTATGACTCGATATGGGTTGTAGTCGATCGTTTGACGAAAGTGGCTCATTTCATTCCAGTGAAGACCACTTACACCAGTGCTAAGTTGGCGAAGATATACATGACCAGGATAGTATGTTTGCATGGAGTTCCGAGGACCATTGTATCAGACAGAGGAACCCAATTTACCTCGAAGTTTTGGAAGCAGTTACATGAAACATTGGGAACCAGGCTGGAATTTAGTACAGCATTTCATCCGCAGACAGATGGACAAACCGAGAGAGTCAACCAGATTTTGGAAGACATGTTGAGAGCATGTGCTCTAGATTATGGATCAAGTTGGGACGACAATTTGCCATATGCGGAGTTTTCTTATAACAACAGTTATCAAACCAGTTTGAAGATGGCCCCTTTCGAAGCTTTGCACGGAAGGAGGTGTAGAACACCGTTGTTATGGGACGAAGTTGGAGATCGTCAGTTGTTTGGACCAGATTTGATTAAGGAGTCTGAACAGAAAGTAAGGTTGATTCGCGATAGGCTCAAGGTAGCCCAGTCCAGGCAGAAGAGTTATGCTGATTCTAAACGCAAGGAGACAGTTCACGAAATCGGAGACAGAGTGTATCTTCGAGTATCGCCACTTCGAGGAGTGAAGCGCTTTGGAGTTAAGGGAAAGCTAGCGCCTCGTTTTATTGGACCATACAGAGTGTTGGAACGTATGGGAGAAGTTGCCTACAAGCTGGAATTGCCCGAAGGATTGTCCGAAGTACATGATGTATTTCACATTTCGCAGTTGAAGAAGTGCCACGCAGAGATGGCTGAAATACCGCTGAGAGATACTGTGCCACTGGAAGCGATTCAGTTGGAAAGTGATTTGACCTATGAGGAGAAGCCAGTTAAGATTCTCGAGTATGCCAGCCGAGTTACCCGCAACAAAGTTATCAAGTTTTGCAAAGTTCAGTGGAGTCACGACACCGAAGATGAGGCCACCTGGGAGCGAGAGGAAGATCTACGGAAAAACCACTCCCACCTGTTTTCTAGCCAACCCGAATTTCGAGGGCGAGATTCATCTTAAGGGGG
>NC_057802.1:76525583-76527246 GCF_018294505.1 Triticum aestivum
CTCGCCCGCCGGAGCCGCCCTCGCGCCAAGCCCGCACCCCGCCGGAGCCCCTTGCCGGAGCGAGCCCGACGAGGTACTGCCCGTTCGTGTTGACCGGTTTTTGAAAAAAAAACTTTTGTTTAAAAAAAAACTAGATCGGTTTTTTTTCGGTTTTCTTATTTCGCGAGCGTTCACCGAACCGTTCGTTTTAATGAACGCGTTCGTCGGTTTTTCTCTGATAACGAACGTCCGTTCTTTAACCGTTCGTCCGTTTTTCTTTTCGTCGGATTTTTCCCGTTATTTTCTCAGATTCGATTTCTGATCGAAACTTCGAATCTGTTTAACTTTTCGCTCGTTTATCAGAATCAGGTGATTCAAGCGCCTAGAGTTTCGTCTCGAAATTCTCTTTCCGTTTAATCTAGTCAAACAAGTTTTTGCTACAGTAAAATTTGACCTAGATCCAGATTAGCAAACGAAGTTTCTTTACTTTCGCCGTTTGACTTTCGTTGCTTCTTTCGAGTTGATTCTTTTTGCAAACCGGAGTTCTTAAGTTGAACTTTCTGGTTGGATCTTTCATTCGAGTTTTACCTGTGCATTAGATGAGTACTGATTGTATGCTTGTTTGTTTGCGATAGAGTACCCGGAGTGTGCCGCTTGTTACTTCGACTCGCTAGGTTTTGCAGATCATCAGCAAGGCAAGTAACACTTTGATCATACCCCGTTCATACCCAGTTTTATTGCATTAGATCTATTTCCTCAAACACATTGCATGATTAGGATCTAATTAAACTGTGGGTATTGGGAAGTAGTTGAGGTAGTACCTATTACCTGTTTTCTTATCAAACCCTTGGGAGTTACCTCTACGTTGCTTTTATTATTGCCATGCTATGCTCATAGACGTGGATTGGGTTTGAGAGATATTCATGACAGATGTGAGTGTTTAATAATGGTTTAACTTAAGGTGGCAACTAAAACTCACATCTGGGTGGATTGAGACACCTGGAGAACCCAGTGTTGTCTGTATGTATAAGGTCCGCCACCCAGGCTCAAAGGGATCATAAGATTGTTCATGCTAGAAACTTCCGTGTGCAGCCGCAAGCTATTATGGGCTCTAGCATAGCTGAGTAGGTTACAGGATCTCTTGAAGAGGTGGACTAGCAGATGTAGGGGAAAGTAGGTGTACCGGTCCATCCAGAGTAGAGAGTGACTGTTTTTGAAAGACCGTGTCTCGGTCATCCGTTTCTCAAACATCATGTAGTGCGAGAATCAAGCGGAGGCGATCGAGTCTTGTGGGAAAAGTGCACAAACCTCTGCAGAGTGTACAAACTGATCATGATTAGCCGTGTCCCCGGTTATGGACAACTTGAGTATCTAGTACCTGGATTATCATTTGAATCTCATCACCGTGATACTTATAATTAATTTTGTTGGGTTAATGATGTTACTTAATTGGGATTGAGTTGGAGGTACCTTCTCAATGTTTCAACCATCATGATAGTTAAATAAAATTTATTCCTTTGTAGTAGGATAAAATTGGCTTTTCGCAAAACTGTAACCATAGAGCTTTCCACCAGCCATATATGCATATAGTATAGCATTATCATTGTTCATTGCTCTCTATGTATTGCTTTGCCAGCATATTCTATGTGCTGACCCGTTTCGGGCTGCAACGTTTCATGTTGCA
>NC_057802.1:76527256-76530543 GCF_018294505.1 Triticum aestivum
TCCAAGATCGATCTACGATCAGGATACCATCAGTTAAAGATTCGAGAGCAGGATATACCCAAGACGGCATTTACCACCAGATATGGACTGTATGAGTATACCGTTATGTCATTTGGACTGACTAACGCACCGGCCTATTTCATGAACCTGATGAACAAAGTGTTTATGGAGTTTTTGGATAAGTTCGTCGTGGTGTTCATTGATGATATTTTAATCTTTTCCAAGGATGAAGAAGAGCATGAGGAGCATTTACGATTGGTACTTGAGAAGCTCAGAGAACATCAGTTATATGCCAAGTTCAGCAAATGTGAGTTTTGGTTGAAGGAAGTTGGGTTCCTTGGACATGTTATTTCTGGAGAAGGAATAGTAGTAGACCCTGCCAAGGTTGACACAGTGACAAGTTGGGAATCACCCACGACAGTTGGAGAAATCCGGAGTTTTCTTGGACTTGCAGGATACTACCGGAGATTCATCGAGAATTTCTCAAGGATTGCTAAGCCCATGACAGAGCTATTGAAGAAGGACACCAAATTTAATTGGACTGAGGAATGTGAAGCTAGTTTCCAGGAATTGAAGAAATGATTGGTTACATCACCAGTGTTGATTCTGCCAGATCAACGCAAGGACTATGAAGTTTATTGCGACGCTTCTCGTCGAGGACTTGGAGCAGTGCTTATGCAGGAAGGAAGAGTTGTTTCGTATGCTTCACGACAACTTAAACCCCATGAGAAGAATTATGCTACGCATGATTTGGAATTAGCAGCCGTGGTGCATGCATTGAAGACGTGGAGACATTTTCTCATCGGAAACCATTGTGAGGTGTACACGGATCACAAGAGTTTGAAGTACATTTTCACGCAGAAGGAGTTAAATCTCAGACAGAGAAGATGGTTGGAGCTCATCAAAGACTATGATATGAGATTGCATTATCACCCTGGAAAGGCTAACGTAGTAGCAGACGCGTTGAGCCGCAAGAGTCATATCAGCACCATCAAGACAGGAGAGTTACCTCAGGAGTTAGCCGAGGACATACGTGAGCTATGTTTGGAGATAGTCCCAAGAGGCTATTTAGCGACATTGGAGATTCAGTCTACCTTGATGGAAAAGATCGGAGAAGCTCAGAAGACAGACAAGGAGATTGAAGAGATAAAGGAGAAGATGAGCAAAGGAAAAGCCAAGGGATTTCGTGAGGATGAGCACGATACCTTATGGTTCGAGGACCGCGTATATGTGCCAAATGATCCGGAGATCAGGAAGTTGATTTTGCAAGAAGCCCATGATTCACCGTACTCGATTCACCCAGGAAATACCAAGATGTATTTGGATTTGAAGAATACTTTCTGGTGGACCGGAATGAAGAAGGATATGGCGGAGTTTGTAGCAGTTTGTGATGTATGCCAGAGAGTAAAGGCAGAGCATCAGAAGCCAGCAGGATTGCTACAGCCATTGCCGATACCCGAATGGAAGTGGGATAAAATAGGCATGGATTTTATCACAGGATTACCCAGGACCCGTTCAGGCTATGACTCGATATGGGTTGTAGTCGATCGTTTGACGAAAGTGGCTCATTTCATTCCAGTGAAGACCACTTACACCAGTGCTAAGTTGGCGAAGATATACATGACCAGGATAGTATGTTTGCATGGAGTTCCGAGGACCATTGTATCAGACAGAGGAACCCAATTTACCTCGAAGTTTTGGAAGCAGTTACATGAAACATTGGGAACCAGGCTGGAATTTAGTACAGCATTTCATCCGCAGACAGATGGACAAACCGAGAGAGTCAACCAGATTTTGGAAGACATGTTGAGAGCATGTGCTCTAGATTATGGATCAAGTTGGGACGACAATTTGCCATATGCGGAGTTTTCTTATAACAACAGTTATCAAACCAGTTTGAAGATGGCCCCTTTCGAAGCTTTGCACGGAAGGAGGTGTAGAACACCGTTGTTATGGGACGAAGTTGGAGATCGTCAGTTGTTTGGACCAGATTTGATTAAGGAGTCTGAACAGAAAGTAAGGTTGATTCGCGATAGGCTCAAGGTAGCCCAGTCCAGGCAGAAGAGTTATGCTGATTCTAAACGCAAGGAGACAGTTCACGAAATCGGAGACAGAGTGTATCTTCGAGTATCGCCACTTCGAGGAGTGAAGCGCTTTGGAGTTAAGGGAAAGCTAGCGCCTCGTTTTATTGGACCATACAGAGTGTTGGAACGTATGGGAGAAGTTGCCTACAAGCTGGAATTGCCCGAAGGATTGTCCGAAGTACATGATGTATTTCACATTTCGCAGTTGAAGAAGTGCCACGCAGAGATGGCTGAAATACCGCTGAGAGATACTGTGCCACTGGAAGCGATTCAGTTGGAAAGTGATTTGACCTATGAGGAGAAGCCAGTTAAGATTCTCGAGTATGCCAGCCGAGTTACCCGCAACAAAGTTATCAAGTTTTGCAAAGTTCAGTGGAGTCACGACACCGAAGATGAGGCCACCTGGGAGCGAGAGGAAGATCTACGGAAAAACCACTCCCACCTGTTTTCTAGCCAACCCGAATTTCGAGGGCGAGATTCATCTTAAGGGGGTAGGTTTGTAACATCCCAAATTTTCAATTTGGAATGTTATACATAGATCATCATTGCATATCATGTTTTATTGCATTTTGACAAATCCTCGATAAATCCTAAGCAACTCAAGGACCCTCGGAGAGAGTTGGGGATTTTCTCAAATTTTCTTATTTGATTTTTCAAACGAGGATTGGGATTTTAATTATTTTTCTCTCTGGAAAAATATTTCATCTTTAAATAAACGAGAGGAGAAAATATGACTTCTCCAAAAACATTGAAATACTGGAGGAAAAATGTTAAAAACATTATTTGGAGTTTATTGGATTTTATTTGCAATTTTTATTGCATTTAAAAATATGCATGTTCTCAAAATATTTATTTTTGATTTTAAAACTGTTCACCCTATTCTAGATTTTCTAACTAGACGGGGAAAATTTATTTCATATTTTTCTGATTTTTATTTATTTTTCTACGCAATATTTTCCGCGGAACATATTAAAAAAATATATATATACCGCGCCGGCTGGGCCGAGCCCAACCGAGCCCGCCCGCACTCTCCTTCTTCCCCACGTCGCCGCCGGAGTCCGGCCACGCCACGGAGCCCGTCGCCGCCTTGGTGCCCCCTTCCCCAAGCCTCTAGCCCCCCCTCCATATATACCCCGCCCCCCCTCCGTTTTTCGCCACACCGCCGCCGCATCCCGCGCCCGCCGCCGCCGCCTTGGCCTCGCC
>NC_057802.1:76532958-76539851 GCF_018294505.1 Triticum aestivum
GTGTCTCGGTCATCCGTTTCTCAAACATCATGTAGTGCGAGAATCAAGCGGAGGCGATCGAGTCTTGTGGGAAAAGTGCACAAACCTCTGCAGAGTGTACAAACTGATCATGATTAGCCGTGTCCCCGGTTATGGACAACTTGAGTATCTAGTACCTGGATTATCATTTGAATCTCATCACCGTGATACTTATAATTAATTTTGTTGGGTTAATGATGTTACTTAATTGGGATTGAGTTGGAGGTACCTTCTCAATGTTTCAACCATCATGATAGTTAAATAAAATTTATTCCTTTGTAGTAGGATAAAATTGGCTTTTCGCAAAACTGTAACCATAGAGCTTTCCACCAGCCATATATGCATATAGTATAGCATTATCATTGTTCATTGCTCTCTATGTATTGCTTTGCCAGCATATTCTATGTGCTGACCCGTTTCGGGCTGCAACGTTTCATGTTGCAGACTTTTCAGACGACGAGTAAGGTGCCTTAGGTCGTGGTCTTATACTCAGTGATGCCGCTGGAGTTGATGGACTCACTTATCTTCCAAGTCTTCCGCTGTTATCGTTGTTAGATGGCCTTAAGCCATGTTTATTATACTTAATCTCTTCAGAGATATTCGATGTAATAAGTGTGTGATTGCTACTCTGTTATAAATCCTCCATTTGTACTGTGCGTGTCAGCATTACTGATCCAGGGATGACACTGGTGCACAGCAGCACATGCCATTTGAGGTCTGGTCGCTACAAAGTTGGTATCAGAGCACACGCTGACTATAGGACACGACCACTAAGCTTAAGCCCTAGAAAAACTTCTCTCTTCTCATTTCTGACCCCTCTCCACTTTCTACTCTTTTAGGAATGGCGAATGCAAGGAGCAAGTTCATGCAACCGGATGAAGACACGCCTTTTGGACGACATTTGAAGGAAGTCACCAAGTACTTGAACATAGGAATACCAAGCGTCACCGGAACCTACAACGCTACATTACCTGAAGAGGAGAGCTGGAAGATTCAAGTTATCATTCCAGGAAGGACGTTTACGCCAATTACGGAACCCATAAGATTGGTTTTCGAAGCTCCAACTTGGAGTTTAGGGAAGAGCATGGCCGCACACATCGCCATGGGACGCATTGGAGAAGTCTATCACCAGGAGCTTAAGGATACAATTTATCAAATTTGTGGACGTCGAGACGCGCAATGGGAGATGATCAAGACCAAGAAGGATGGATCAATTGCAGCTTTCATCCAGGAGCAGAACCAACATATTCGACGCCAGGAGAATCACATGTGCACGGACAAGGAAGAACTGAAGAAGGCATTCACGAAGATCAAGGAGCTCCAAGAAGAACTCAAGACTACACGCGAAAATTATTTGGAGGAAATCAACGCACTAGTAGGGAAGATTGACGACCTGGAGAATAAGATTGGAGCATTCGTGGGGAATCCAGTGCCGAAAGCAGAAGTCGACGAATGCACTTGTCCGGATAACTACATCATCATCGACGACACCGACTCGGAACCAAGCGAACAGGAATGGATTGATGAAGCTGGAGCAGACATCATGGAGTCTTCAACGGATCGGAATTTTTAGTAGACTACCATATCAGTAGTAGTTTTCCCCCATTTAGTAGTACAGCTCAAGCACTTTGTAACGCTAGTTAGATCGATTGTTCTGCCTTGTTTGGATTGATTGAGTGATATTGATTGAATTTGTCTCATGAGCATATGGGTAGTGTTTTCTCTCTAGACCTCATTCTATTCTTAATTCTCATCTTTTCTAAACCTATCAGATGCCTCCGAGACGCGACACCGGATTTGTTTTCCCGCCAGAGATCACCCAGTTGATTCAGCAACAGAATGCCTTGATGCAAGTGTTAGTTCAGAACCAAGGAAACAACAACAACAACAACCCACCGCCACCACCACCTGTTGATCACTTAGCCCGTTTCTTAAGGCTAAACCCGCCGGTGTTTTCCAGTAGCACCGAGCCGATTATTGCAGATGATTGGCTCCGCAAAGTTGGAAGGGAGTTGACCACTGCAGGATGCACAGATGCGGAAAGAGTGCGTTTTGCCGCACATCAGCTTGATGGACCCGCAGCATCATGGTGGGAGAATTATACAGCCACGCACCCTATTGACACTGTCACATGGGACCAGTTTCAGCAAGCTTTCCGTACAGCTCATGTTTCAGCAGGAGCTATGGCTATGAAGAAGCGTGAGTTTCGCAACCTACGCCAAGGAGGACGCACCGTAGGCCAATATGTGGAAGATTTCAGTAAGTTAGCACGTTATGCACCAGATGACGTTGCTACGGATGCTGCCAAGCAGGAGAAGTTTCCGGAAGGATTGAATGATGAGCTGAGTATGCAGTTGATGGTAGCAACTTTCAACAACTACCAGGAGCTGGTAGATAGAGCTCTCATGATAGAAGGGAAGCAACAGCAGATTGAAAACCGCAAGAGGAAGTATGGACAAGGGAAGTATAATTCTGGAGCCCAGCAGAAGCCACGATTTACCCCGAAGCCGGGAGGACAGTTTCAGCATACCCATGGAGGAGGTAGTTCGCACAACCATAATGGCTCCAAGAATGGTAATGGGAATGGAGGAGGAAACGGACAGAACCGCACCAACCCATCTACCCCAACCAAGAGAGATCTAAGTCACATTACTTGTTTCAAGTGCCAGAAGACGGGACATTATGCTACTGATTGTCCCGAAGCCCAAAATGGAAACGGCAATGGAAGCTCTGGGAAGAAGCCGAACCCGTTCAACAAAGGACATGTGAACCACGTGAGCGTGGAGGAGGTTGAAGCTCAGCCTGATGCAGTAATAGGTAAGTTTTTGGTTAAGTCATTTACTGCAACTGTTCTTTTCGATACTGGTGCATCGCATTCATACATATCAAGGGGATTCGTAAACAAGTTTAAGATGTCCACCCAAGTTCTCAAAAGCCCCATGTTAGTAACCTCGCCAGGAGCAGAGTATATGGCCACCCAAGGATTTTTTAAGATACCGTTGGCCATTGGTAGGCATGTTTTCCCCTCAGACCTCATTGTTTTGGAATCGCAAGGTTTGGATGTGATTTTGGGAATGGATTGGCTATCGTTGTATGGAGGAAACATCGATTGTGCCAACAAGACTATTTTGCTTACCACCCCGGAAGGAAAAAGGATAAAGTATGTATCCAGGCATATGCCGAAGAGGACTCAAGTGAATTCCTTATCAGGAGTTGTACAGGAGGAAGTACCAGTGGTGAAGGATTATCCGGATGTATTTCCAGAAGAGTTGCCAGGCATGCCACCGGATAGAGACATTGAGTTCTTGATTGAACTTTTGCCAAGCACAGGGCCAATATCTAAGAGACCGTACAGGATGCTCGCAAAGGATTTGGAGGAAATTAAGAAACAGATCAAGGAGTTACTGGATAAAGGCTATATTCGCCCAAGTTCGTCACCTTGGGGATCACCAGTACTTCTAGTGGAGAAGAAAGATGGATCGCTGAGGATGGTTGTTGATTACCGAGGATTGAATGAAGTGACCATCAAAAACAAGTACCCACTGCCGATGATCAATGAGTTGTTTGACCGCCTGCAAGGAGCTAAAGTATTCTCCAAGATCGATCTACGATCAGGATACCATCAGTTAAAGATTCGAGAGCAGGATATACCCAAGACGGCATTTACCACCAGATATGGACTGTATGAGTATACCGTTATGTCATTTGGACTGACTAACGCACCGGCCTATTTCATGAACCTGATGAACAAAGTGTTTATGGAGTTTTTGGATAAGTTCGTCGTGGTGTTCATTGATGATATTTTAATCTTTTCCAAGGATGAAGAAGAGAATGAGGAGCATTTACGATTGGTACTTGAGAAGCTCAGAGAACATCAGTTATATGCCAAGTTCAGCAAATGTGAGTTTTGGTTGAAGGAAGTTGGGTTCCTTGGACATGTTATTTCTGGAGAAGGAATAGTAGTAGACCCTGCCAAGGTTGACACAGTGACAAGTTGGGAATCACCCACGACAGTTGGAGAAATCCGGAGTTTTCTTGGACTTGCAGGATACTACCGGAGATTCATCGAGAATTTCTCAAGGATTGCTAAGCCCATGACAGAGCTATTGAAGAAGGACACCAAATTTAATTGGACTGAGGAATGTGAAGCTAGTTTCCAGGAATTGAAGAAACGATTGGTTACATCACCAGTGTTGATTCTGCCAGATCAACGCAAGGACTATGAAGTTTATTGCGACGCTTCTCGTCGAGGAATTGGAGCAGTGCTTATGCAGGAAGGAAGAGTTGTTTCGTATGCTTCACGACAACTTAAACCCCATGAGAAGAA
The DNA here is from genome assembly GCF_018294505.1 of Triticum aestivum. Lineage (NCBI taxonomy): Eukaryota > Viridiplantae > Streptophyta > Magnoliopsida > Poales > Poaceae > Triticum > Triticum aestivum. Next base: position 76,537,304 of record NC_057802.1, read on the forward strand.
TTATGCTACGCATGATTTGGAATTAGCAGCCGTGGTGCATGCATTGAAGACATGGAGACATTTTCTCATCGGAAACCATTGTGAGGTGTACACGGATCACAAGAGTTTGAAGTACATTTTCACGCAGAAGGAGTTAAATCTCAGACAGAGAAGATGGTTGGAGCTCATCAAAGACTATGATATGAGATTGCATTATCACCCTGGAAAGGCTAACGTAGTAGCAGACGCGTTGAGCCGCAAGAGTCATATCAGCACCATCAAGACAGGAGAGTTACCTCAGGAGTTAGCCGAGGACATACGTGAGCTATGTTTGGAGATAGTCCCAAGAGGCTATTTAGCGACATTGGAGATTCAGTCTACCTTGATGGAAAAGATCGGAGAAGCTCAGAAGACAGACAAGGAGATTGAAGAGATAAAGGAGAAGATGAGCAAAGGAAAAGCCAAGGGATTTCGTGAGGATGAGCATGATACCTTATGGTTCGAGGACCGCGTATATGTGCCAAATGATCCGGAGATCAGGAAGTTGATTTTGCAAGAAGCCCATGATTCACCGTACTCGATTCACCCAGGAAATACCAAGATGTATTTGGATTTGAAGAATACTTTCTGGTGGACCGGAATGAAGAAGGATATGGCGGAGTTTGTAGCAGTTTGTGATGTATGCCAGAGAGTAAAGGCAGAGCATCAGAAGCCAGCAGGATTGCTACAGCCATTGCCGATACCCGAATGGAAGTGGGATAAAATAGGCATGGATTTTATCACAGGATTACCCAGGACCCGTTCAGGCTATGACTCGATATGGGTTGTAGTCGATCGTTTGACGAAAGTGGCTCATTTCATTCCAGTGAAGACCACTTACACCAGTGCTAAGTTGGCGAAGATATACATGACCAGGATAGTATGTTTGCATGGAGTTCCGAGGACCATTGTATCAGACAGAGGAACCCAATTTACCTCGAAGTTTTGGAAGCAGTTACATGAAACATTGGGAACCAGGCTGGAATTTAGTACAGCATTTCATCCGCAGACAGATGGACAAACCGAGAGAGTCAACCAGATTTTGGAAGACATGTTGAGAGCATGTGCTCTAGATTATGGATCAAGTTGGGACGACAATTTGCCATATGCGGAGTTTTCTTATAACAACAGTTATCAAACCAGTTTGAAGATGGCCCCTTTCGAAGCTTTGCACGGAAGGAGGTGTAGAACACCGTTGTTATGGGACGAAGTTGGAGATCGTCAGTTGTTTGGACCAGATTTGATTAAGGAGTCTGAACAGAAAGTAAGGTTGATTCGCGATAGGCTCAAGGTAGCCCAGTCCAGGCAGAAGAGTTATGCTGATTCTAAACGCAAGGAGACAGTTCACGAAATCGGAGACAGAGTGTATCTTCGAGTATCGCCACTTCGAGGAGTGAAGCGCTTTGGAGTTAAGGGAAAGCTAGCGCCTCGTTTTATTGGACCATACAGAGTGTTGGAACGTATGGGAGAAGTTGCCTACAAGCTGGAATTGCCCGAAGGATTGTCCGAAGTACATGATGTATTTCACATTTCGCAGTTGAAGAAGTGCCACGCAGAGATGGCTGAAATACCGCTGAGAGATACTGTGCCACTGGAAGCGATTCAGTTGGAAAGTGATTTGACCTATGAGGAGAAGCCAGTTAAGATTCTCGAGTATGCCAGCCGAGTTACCCGCAACAAAGTTATCAAGTTTTGCAAAGTTCAGTGGAGTCACGACACCGAAGATGAGGCCACCTGGGAGCGAGAGGAAGATCTACGGAAAAACCACTCCCACCTGTTTTCTAGCCAACCCGAATTTCGAGGGCGAGATTCATCTTAAGGGGGTAGGTTTGTAACATCCCAAATTTTCAATTTGGAATGTTATACATAGATCATCATTGCATATCATGTTTTATTGCATTTTGACAAATCCTCGATAAATCCTAAGCAACTCAAGGACCCTCGGAGAGAGTTGGGGATTTTCTCAAATTTTCTTATTTGATTTTTCAAACGAGGATTGGGATTTTAATTATTTTTCTCTCTGGAAAAATATTTCATCTTTAAATAAACGAGAGGAGAAAATATGACTTCTCCAAAAACATTGAAATACTGGAGGAAAAATGTTAAAAACATTATTTGGAGTTTATTGGATTTTATTTGCAATTTTATTGCATTTAAAAATATGCATGTTCTCAAAATATTTATTTTTGATTTTAAAACTGTTCACCCTATTCTAGATTTTCTAACTAGACGGGGAAAATTTATTTCATATTTTTCTGATTTTTATTTATTTTTCTACGCAATATTTTCCATGGAACATATTAAAAAAATATATATATACCGCGCCGGCTGGGCCGAGCCCAACGGAGCCCGCCCGCACTCTCCTTTTTCCCCACGTCGCCGCCGGAGTCCGGCCACGCCACGGAGCCCGTCGCCGCCTTGGTGCCCCCTTCCCCAAGCCTCTAGCCCCCCTCCATATATACCCCGCCCCCCCTCCGTTTTTCGCCACACCGCCGCCGCATCCCGCGCCCGCCGCCGCCTTGGCCTCGCC
>NC_057802.1:76539864-76541532 GCF_018294505.1 Triticum aestivum
CGCCCCTCGCCCGCCGGAGCCGCCCTCGCGCCAAGCCCGCACCCCGCCGGAGCCCCTTGCCGGAGCGAGCCCGACGAGGTACTGCCCGTTCGTGTTGACCGGTTTTTGAAAAAAAACTTTTGTTTAAAAAAAAAACTAGATCGGTTTTTTTTCGGTTTTCTTATTTCGCGAGCGTTCACCGAACCGTTCGTTTTAATGAACGCGTTCGTCGGTTTTTCTCTGATAACGAACGTCCGTTCTTTAACCGTTCGTCCGTTTTTCTTTTCGTCTGATTTTTCCCGTTATTTTCTCAGATTCGATTTCTGATCGAAACTTCGAATCTGTTTAACTTTTCGCTCGTTTATCAGAATCAGGTGATTCAAGCGCCTAGAGTTTCGTCTCGAAATTCTCTTTCCGTTTAATCTAGTCAAACAAGTTTTTGCTACAGTAAAATTTGACCTAGATCCAGATTAGCAAACGAAGTTTCTTTACTTTCGCCGTTTGACTTTCGTTGCTTCTTTCGAGTTGATTCTTTTTGCAAACCGGAGTTCTTAAGTTGAACTTTCTAGTTGGATCTTTCATTCGAGTTTTACCTGTGCATTAGATGAGTACTGATTGTATGCTTGTTTGTTTGCGATAGAGTACCCGGAGTGTGCCGCTTGTTACTTCGACTCGCTAGGTTTTGCAGATCATCAGCAAGGCAAGTAACACTTTGATCATACCCCGTTCATACCCAGTTTTATTGCATTAGATCTATTTCCTCAAACACATTGCATGATTAGGATCTAATTAAACTGTGGGTATTGGGAAGTAGTTGAGGTAGTACCTATTACCTGTTTTCTTATCAAAACCTTGGGAGTTACCTCTACGTTGCTTTTATTATTGCCATGCTATGCTCATAGACGTGGATTGGGTTTGAGAGATATTCATGACAGATGTGAGTGTTTAATAATGGTTTAACTTAAGGTGGCAACTAAAACTCACATCTGGGTGGATTGAGACACCTGGAGAACCCAGTGTTGTCTGTATGTATAAGGTCCGCCACCCAGGCTCAAAGGGATCATAAGATTGTTCATGCTAGAAACTTCCGTGTGCAGCCGCAAGCTATTATGGGCTCTAGCATAGCTGAGTAGGTTACAGGATCTCTTGAAGAGGTGGACTAGTAGATGTAGGGGAAAGTAGGTGTACCGGTCCATCCAGAGTAGAGAGTGACTGTTTTTGAAAGACCGTGTCTCGGTCATCCGTTTCTCAAACATCATGTAGTGCGAGAATCAAGCGGAGGCGATCGAGTCTTGTGGGAAAAGTGCACAAACCTCTGCAGAGTGTACAAACTGATCATGATTAGCCGTGTCCCCGGTTATGGACAACTTGAGTATCTAGTACCTGGATTATCATTTGAATCTCATCACCGTGATACTTATAATTAATTTTGTTGGGTTAATGATGTTACTTAATTGGGATTGAGTTGGAGGTACCTTCTCAATGTTTCAACCATCATGATAGTTAAATAAAATTTATTCCTTTGTAGTAGGATAAAATTGGCTTTTCGCAAAACTGTAACCATAGAGCTTTCCACCAGCCATATATGCATATAGTATAGCATTATCATTGTTCATTGCTCTCTATGTATTGCTTTGCCAGCATATTCTATGTGCTGACCCGTTTCGGGCTGCAACGTTTCATGTTGCA
>NC_057802.1:76542550-76543736 GCF_018294505.1 Triticum aestivum
TCCAAGATCGATCTACGATCAGGATACCATCAGTTAAAGATTCGAGAGCAGGATATACCCAAGACGGCATTTACCACCAGATATGGACTGTATGAGTATACCGTTATGTCATTTGGACTGACTAACGCACCGGCCTATTTCATGAACCTGATGAACAAAGTGTTTATGGAGTTTTTGGATAAGTTCGTCGTGGTGTTCATTGATGATATTTTAATCTTTTCCAAGGATGAAGAAGAGCATGAGGAGCATTTACGATTGGTACTTGAGAAGCTCAGAGAACATCAGTTATATGCCAAGTTCAGCAAATGTGAGTTTTGGTTGAAGGAAGTTGGGTTCCTTGGACATGTTATTTCTGGAGAAGGAATAGTAGTAGACCCTGCCAAGGTTGACACAGTGACAAGTTGGGAATCACCCACGACAGTTGGAGAAATCCGGAGTTTTCTTGGACTTGCAGGATACTACCGGAGATTCATCGAGAATTTCTCAAGGATTGCTAAGCCCATGACAGAGCTATTGAAGAAGGACACCAAATTTAATTGGACTGAGGAATGTGAAGCTAGTTTCCAGGAATTGAAGAAACGATTGGTTACATCACCAGTGTTGATTCTTCCAGATCAACGCAAGGACTATGAAGTTTATTGCGACGCTTCTCGTCGAGGACTTGGAGCAGTGCTTATGCAGGAAGGAAGAGTTGTTTCGTATGCTTCACGAAAACTTAAACCCCATGAGAAGAATTATGCTACGCATGATTTGGAATTAGCAGCCGTGGTGCATGCATTGAAGACATGGAGACATTTTCTCATCGGAAACCATTGTGAGGTGTACACGGATCACAAGAGTTTGAAGTACATTTTCACGCAGAAGGAGTTAAATCTCAGACAGAGAAGATGGTTGGAGCTCATCAAAGACTATGATATGAGATTGCATTATCACCCTGGAAAGGCTAACGTAGTAGCAGACGCGTTGAGCCGCAAGAGTCATATCAGCACCATCAAGACAGGAGAGTTACCTCAGGAGTTAGCCGAGGACATACGTGAGCTATGTTTGGAGATAGTCCCAAGAGGCTATTTAGCGACATTGGAGATTCAGTCTACCTTGATGGAAAAGATCGGAGAAGCTCAGAAGACAGACAAGGAGATTGAAGAGATAAAGGAGAAGATGAGCAAAGGAAAAGCCAAGGGATTTC
>NC_057802.1:76543936-76544994 GCF_018294505.1 Triticum aestivum
TTGCTTCTTTCGAGTTGATTCTTTTTGCAAACCGGAGTTCTTAAGTTGAACTTTCTGGTTGGATCTTTCATTCGAGTTTTACCTGTGCATTAGATGAGTACTGATTGTATGCTTGTTTGTTTGCGATAGAGTACCCGGAGTGTGCCGCTTGTTACTTCGACTCGCTAGGTTTTGCAGATCATCAGCAAGGCAAGTAACACTTTGATCATACCCCGTTCATACCCAGTTTTATTGCATTAGATCTATTTCCTCAAACACATTGCATGATTAGGATCTAATTAAACTGTGGGTATTGGGAAGTAGTTGAGGTAGTACCTATTACCTGTTTTCTTATCAAACCCTTGGGAGTTACCTCTACGTTGCTTTTATTATTGCCATGCTATGCTCGTAGACGTGGATTGGGTTTGAGAGATATTCATGACAGATGTGAGTGTTTAATAATGGTTTAACTTAAGGTGGCAACTAAAACTCACATCTGGGTGGATTGAGACACCTGGAGAACCCAGTGTTGTCTGTATGTATAAGGTCCGCCACCCAGGCTCAAAGGGATCATAAGATTGTTCATGCTAGAAACTTCCGTGTGCAGCTGCAAGCTATTATGGGCTCTAGCATAGCTGAGTAGGTTACAGGATCTCTTGAAGAGGTGGACTAGCAGATGTAGGAGAAAGTAGGTGTACCGGTCCATCCAGAGTAGAGAGTGACTGTTTCTGAAAGACTGTGTCTCGGTCATCCGTTTCTCAAACATCATGTAGTGCGAGAATCAAGCGGAGGCGATCGAGTCTTGTGGGAAAAGTGCACAAACCTCTGCAGAGTGTACAAACTGATCATGATTAGCCGTGTCCCCGGTTATGGACAACTTGAGTATCTAGTACCTGGATTATCATTTGAATCTCATCACCGTGATACTTATAATTAATTTTGTTGGGTTAATGATGTTACTTAATTGGGATTGAGTTGGAGGTACCTTCTCAATGTTTCAACCACCATGATAGTTAAATAAAATTTATTCCTTTGTAGTAGGATAAAATTGGCTTTTCACAAAACTGTAACCATAGAGC
>NC_057802.1:76545004-76545961 GCF_018294505.1 Triticum aestivum
GCACCCCCGCCGCCCTCGCGCCAAGCCCGCACCCCGCCGGAGCCCCTCGCCGGAGCGAGCCCGAGGTACTGCCCGTTCGTGTTGACCGGTTTTTGAAAAAAAAACCTTTTGTTTAAAAAAAAAACCTAGATCGTTTTTTTTTCGGTTTTCTTATTTCGCGAGCGTTCATTGAACCGTTCGTTTTAACGAACGCGTTCGTCGGTTTTTCTCTGATAACAAACGTCCGTTCTTTAACCGTTTGTCCGTTTTTCTTTTCGTCGGATTTTTCCCGTTATTTTCTCATATTCGATTTCTGATCGAAACTTCAAATCTGTTTAACTTTTCGCTCGTTTATCGGAATCAGGTGATTCAAGCGCCTAGAGTTTCGTCTCGAAATTCTCTTTCCGTTTAATCTACTCAAACAAGTTTTTTCTACAGTAAAATTTGACCTAGATCCAGATTAGCAAACGAAGTTTCTTTACTTTCGCCGTTTGACTTTCGTTGCTTCTTTCGAGTTGATTCTTTTTGCAAACCGGAGTTCTTAAGTTGAACTTTCTGGTTGGATCTTTCATTCGAGTTTTACCTGTGCATTAGATGAGTACTGATTGTATGCTTGTTTGTTTGCGATAGAGTACCCGGAGTGTGCCGCTTGTTACTTCGACTCGCTAGGTTTTGCAGATCATCAGCAAGGCAAGTAACACTTTGATCATACCCCGTTCATACCCAGTTTTATTGCATTAGATCTATTTCCTCAAACACATTGCATGATTAGGATCTAATTAAACTGTGGGTATTGGGAAGTAGTTGAGGTAGTACCTATTACCTGTTTTCTTATCAAACCCTTGGGAGTTACCTCTACGTTGCTTTTATTATTGCCATGCTATGCTCGTAGACGTGGATTGGGTTTGAGAGATATTCATGACAGATGTGAGTGTTTAATAATGGTTTAACTTAAGGTGGCAACTAAAACTCACATCT
>NC_057802.1:76545971-76548577 GCF_018294505.1 Triticum aestivum
AACTTAAACCCCATGAGAAGAATTATGCTACGCATGATTTGGAATTAGCAGCCGTGGTGCATGCATTGAAGACATGGAGACATTTTCTCATCGGAAACCATTGTGAGGTGTACACGGATCACAAGAGTTTGAAGTACATTTTCACGCAGAAGGAGTTAAATCTCAGACAGAGAAGATGGTTGGAGCTCATCAAAGACTATGATATGAGATTGCATTATCACCCTGGAAAGGCTAACGTAGTAGCAGACGCGTTGAGCCGCAAGAGTCATATCAGCACCATCAAGACAGGAGAGTTACCTCAGGAGTTAGCCGAGGACATACGTGAGCTATGTTTGGAGATAGTCCCAAGAGGCTATTTAGCGACATTGGAGATTCAGTCTACCTTGATGGAAAAGATCGGAGAAGCTCAGAAGACAGACAAGGAGATTGAAGAGATAAAGGAGAAGATGAGCAAAGGAAAAGCCAAGGGATTTCTTGAGGATGAGCACGATACCTTATGGTTCGAGGACCGCGTATATGTGCCAAATGATCCGGAGATCAGGAAGTTGATTTTGCAAGAAGCCCATGATTCACCGTACTCGATTCACCCAGGAAATACCAAGATGTATTTGGATTTGAAGAATACTTTCTGGTGGACCGGAATGAAGAAGGATATGGCGGAGTTTGTAGCAGTTTGTGATGTATGCCAGAGAGTAAAGGCAGAGCATCAGAAGCCAGCAGGATTGCTACAGCCATTGCCGCTACCCGAATGGAAGTGGGATAAAATAGGCATGGATTTTATCACATGATTACCCAGGACCCGTTCAGGCTATGACTCGATATGGGTTGTAGTCGATCGTTTGACGAAAGTGGCTCATTTCATTCCAGTGAAGACCACTTACACCAGTGCTAAGTTGGCGAAGATATACATGACCAGGATAGTATGTTTGCATGGAGTTCCGAGGACCATTGTATCAGACAGAGGAACCCAATTTACCTCGAAGTTTTGGAAGCAGTTACATGAAACATTGGGAACCAGGCTGGAATTTAGTACAGCATTTCATCCGCAGACAGATGGACAAACCGAGAGAGTCAACCAGATTTTGGAAGACATGTTGAGAGCATGTGCTCTAGATTATGGATCAAGTTGGGACGACAATTTGCCATATGCGGAGTTTTCTTATAACAACAGTTATCAAACCAGTTTGAAGATGGCCCCTTTCGAAGCTTTGCACGGAAGGAGGTGTAGAACACCGTTGTTATGGGACGAAGTTGGAGATCGTCAGTTGTTTGGACCAGATTTGATTAAGGAGTCTGAACAGAAAGTAAGGTTGATTCGCGATAGGCTCAAGGTAGCCCAGTCCAGGCAGAAGAGTTATGCTGATTCTAAACGCAAGGAGACAGTTCACGAAATCGGAGACAGAGTGTATCTTCGAGTATCGCCACTTCGAGGAGTGAAGCGCTTTGGAGTTAAGGGAAAGCTAGCGCCTCGTTTTATTGGACCATACAGAGTGTTGGAACGTATGGGAGAAGTTGCCTACAAGCTGGAATTGCCCGAAGGATTGTCCGAAGTACATGATGTATTTCACATTTCGCAGTTGAAGAAGTGCCACGCAGAGATGGCTGAAATACCGCTGAGAGATACTGTGCCACTGGAAGCGATTCAGTTGGAAAGTGATTTGACCTATGAGGAGAAGCCAGTTAAGATTCTCGAGTATGCCAGCCGAGTTACCCGCAACAAAGTTATCAAGTTTTGCAAAGTTCAGTGGAGTCACGACACCGAAGATGAGGCCACCTGGGAGCGAGAGGAAGATCTACGGAAAAACCACTCCCACCTGTTTTCTAGCCAACCCGAATTTCGAGGGCGAGATTCATCTTAAGGGGGGTAGGTTTGTAACATCCCAAATTTTCAATTTGGAATGTTATACATAGATCATCATTGCATATCATGTTTTATTGCATTTTCACAAATCCTCGATAAATCCTAAGCAACTCAAGGACCCTCGGAGAGAGTTGGGGATTTTCTCAAATTTTCTTATTTGATTTTTCAAACGAGGATTGGGATTTTAATTATTTTTCTCTCTGGAAAAATATTTCATCTTTAAATAAACGAGAGGAGAAAATATGACTTCTCCAAAAACATTGAAATACTGGAGGAAAAATGTTAAAAACATTATTTGGAATTTATTGGATTTTATTTGCAATTTTTATTGCATTTAAAAATATGCATGTTCTCAAAATATTTATTTTTGATTTTAAAAATGTTCACCCTATTCTAGATTTTCTAACTAGATGGGGAAAATTTATTTCATATTTTTCTGATTTTTATTTAGTTTTCTACGCAATATTTTCCGCGGAACATATTAAAAAAAATATATACCGTGCTGGCTGGGCCGAGCCCAACCGAGCCCGCCCGCACTCTCCTTCTTCCCCACGTCGCCGCCAGAGTCCGGCCACGCCACGGAGCCCGTCGCCGCCTCGGTGCCCCCTTCCCCAAGCCTCTAGCCCCCCCTCCATATATACCCCGCCCCCCTCCGTTTTTCGCCACACCGCCGCCGTAGGAGCCGCCGCCGCCGCCGCATCCCGCGCCCGCCGCCGCCGCCTTTGCCTCGCCGCCCGCCCGCCGG
>NC_057802.1:76549887-76581060 GCF_018294505.1 Triticum aestivum
GAAAGTAGGTGTACCGGTCCATCCAGAGTAGAGAGTGACTGTTTCTGAAAGACTGTGTCTCGGTCATCCGTTTCTCAAACATCATGTAGTGCGAGAATCAAGCGGAGGCGATCGAGTCTTGTGGGAAAAGTGCACAAACCTCTGCAGAGTGTACAAACTGATCATGATTAGCCGTGTCCCCGGTTATGGACAACTTGAGTATCTAGTACCTGGATTATCATTTGAATCTCATCACCGTGATACTTATAATTAATTTTGTTGGGTTAATGATGTTACTTAATTGGGATTGAGTTGGAGGTACCTTCTCAATGTTTCAACCACCATGATAGTTAAATAAAATTTATTCCTTTGTAGTAGGATAAAATTGGCTTTTCACAAAACTGTAACCATAGAGCTTTCCACCAGCCATATATGCATATAGTATAGCATTATCATTGTTCATTGCTCTCTATGTGTTGCTTTGCCAGCATATTCTATGTGCTGACCCGTTTCGGGCTGCAACGTTTCATGTTGCAGACTTTTCAGACGACGAGTAAGGTGCCTTAGGTCGTGGTCTTATACTCAGTGATGCCGCTGGAGTTGATGGACTCACTTATCTTCCAAGTCTTCCGCTGTTATCGTTGTTAGATGGCCTTAAGCCATGTTTATTATACTTAATCTCTTCGGAGATATTCGATGTAATAAGTGTGTGATTGCTACTCTGTTATAAATACTCCATTTGTACTGTGCGTGTCAGCATTACTGATCCAGGGATGACACTGGTGCACAGCAGCACAGGCCATTTGAGGTCTGGTCGCTACACCGGAGAGATCTAGGGTTACATGGAGTCGGTTACATAAGAAGAAATCTTCACAGCTGGTCGCCTAGCTTGCCTTCCACAGAAAGGAAAGTCCAATCCGGACATGAGTATGGTATTCGGTCTTCATGTCTTCACAGCCCATCAGTCCGGCCCATGGATAACAGGCCGGACGCCCGAGGACCCCTTAGTCCAGGACTCCCTCAGTAGCCCCTGAACCTGGCTTCAATGATGAGGAGTCCGACGCGCAGATTGTCTTCGGCATTGCATGGCGGGTTCCCCTTTCTTCGAACTCCAAGATAGTCTTCGAACGTAGTAGATATATCCGGACCTGTATATATAGTTGCAGAAAATATACGAGCCTAATTCATTGGTAACTGTTCATGACATCACGCCTACCCGGTCACTATTTCCAACCGTTGGCCGGCGCGTCGCCCCACGTCTCGGGACGCGGTTTTACTGGCTTGTCTTGCAAAGGCAGAGATCGTGTTCCCTTATTCACGAGATTTTCATTAATGCAGGCGTGGGTAACCCCATCGTCCCCCGGGTACAACTCTCCGGAGATTGGTAAATTTCGAGACCCAGGTGGATACGCTTAGTACTTGGGGTCTTTATATAGGGTCCCAGACTCGTCTTCTTCCTTTGCGCTTGCTTCTTCCTCAACCCTAGCCACCCCAAGTTCCAATCCTCGGGTTCCCATCGCCACCAGCCCCAATCATGTCCGGATCCAGCCATCCAGGCCAGTGGGTGGCTTCTTCTGTCACAGAGGAGGATATTGCGAAGCTCCGCACAGCGAGGTATCTGACCCCGGAAATCCTCCATCGGCTTCCTGCACAGGGGCAGGTCGTTCCTACCCCCAAATCCAGCGAGAGGGTAGTGTTTGTGTCCCACTTCCTCCACGGGTTAGGGTTCGCGCTTAACCCCTTCGTCCGGGGGCTCATGTTTTACTATGGGCTAGACTTTCACGATCTGGCCCCGAACTCTATTCTCCTCATCTCGACATTTATCGTCACATGTGAGGCCTTCCTCCGGACTCCTCCGCACTTTGGTTTTTGGCTCAAGACCTTTGACGTGAGGCCGCAGGTGACAGAGGAGGAGCAGGCAGAGTGCGACAGCGTCATAATAGGCAAGCTTGCCAGCGCGGTTTGGTTTGAAGGATCTTTCGCCAAGTCTTCCAACCTATGGCCGCAGGGGTGGTTTTATATCAACGAGCCGCGGGGCTCCAAGTGGGTGGCTACGCCCGCGTTTCGACCCGGCCCTCCAATTCAGCTTGCTTCATGGATCAATAAGGGACTGGACTGGGGATCCATCAATGAAGTGCAGCTCTGCAAGGTCGCGTTTGAAGCCTTATCGAGAAGGGCGTCGATCTTGTGAACGTCGTTCAAGTAATGCTAGTCCGCCGGACCCTGCCATGTCAGCGGCGGCCTCTCCGTATGTGGGAGTTTAATCCCGAAGGACGGCAGACTCTTCAGCACTTCCGCGGCACTACGCACGAGGGAATGTGGAAATTATATTTCGGGGAACGAGAGCAATGGCCGGACACTGAAGATGTTGGCCTCGACTGCAATCATCCGGACACCGCGGTAAGTATTCGATCTCTGCACACCCTTTATTCGAGTATCTCTTGGTAAGATATTGAACAATCCATCCCTTCACAGGACTGGATAAAGAAAGCAGTGTTGATCTGGTGTCCGGCGCCCCTTCTCGAGGATTCTGCGAACGCCCTACTAACGAGGATGCTGACTCCGACACCGTACCAGGTGTCCGCGGAGGAGGGCGAGAACAGGGAGGCCGAAGGTGGTCTCTGCCCCAAGGATAAATCAGACGTTGTGTTCGGGGAAACCGAAACCCTCTTGCCCGAGGGCAAAGGTGCAGAGGAGGCCTTCCATGGCAAGAAAAGGGCCGCTTCTGAAGTCTGGAGGGGAAACCTTCCAAGAAAGGGAAAATGCCATCGACGGGTGGCTTGGGCCGGGTAAGCGATGTTGATGTCGAGCTTTATGATGAGGATAAAACTCTGGCCAAACCGTAAGTGCAGCAGGGTACTTAAACCATACCTGCTTCCTTTCTTATTACTGAAGTAATCTTCTGACATCCGTATGTCCTCGCAGGTTAACGCCTGGGGTTTCCCAATCGTCCTCCTCCTCGGGAGACCTTCTTCCAGAAATGATGGAGAGTGACACGCCTTCTCCGGCCCCCTCGCCCAACAGGGCGGATGATTCTGAGGTATCGTCCCGGGGGCTCCTCCTGGTCGACAAGCAGTGCAGGAAACGAAGAGGGCATTACCCGAAGGTGGTGTCTCTGTCACTCAGGGTTCGGGAATCAAGCATGGCGGCCCCTCCCTATCCGGTTTAGAGCCGGAGACAATCCCGGGGGCGAGTGGGCGGATTCCTTCAAAGGAATACCGTACTCCGGCAGCGGCTTCCGAAGACCCAGAAGCGCCGGAAATGCTAGCGGACATGCTGCGACAAGCGTCCGTTTCAGAGGAACACCGTGCCTTGATGGTTACGGTGGTCGAAAAGGTTCTATCCGCGAAGAGCAGGTTGAATGAGGCCTTCACGAGCCTCCTAAGGGGTTTTGATGTTTGTGATGTAGTTTTGCCAATTGAATAATATTGACAGAATGCACCTGTTGTATATGAAGTAGCCCCTGAGACTTGGATTGCCTTTCGACGGAAGCAATCGGAGGATCAAAAAGATATGCTCAGTTGCTAACCCTGATTTAACTTCGAATACAGGCTGCCCCCCCTCCTGCGGCTACCCGAAATATGGAAGTGGCCGAACTGCAGCGAAAGCTGGATATTGCGGAAGATGACATTGGATTGATCAACAGGCGTCTTGACGACTCGCAAGGTATATATGTCGAGCATTCCTTACACCAATGTGCTTGTGATGTAGGCCTGATGCCGAAAATGGTTTATATGAAATGTGCATGATTGCAGATGGTGCTGCCGCCGTTGAAGCTCTTCGGGCGGAGCTAGCCCGGGCCAAGGAGCAGGCCCGGCGTAGTGATGCGACTGCCGAGAAGGCATCGACTGATTTAAGAGCCGAACAAGCAGCTCGACGCCAAAGTGGGGAGAAAATATCCGCACTGGCGCTTGAATTGAAGAATACTGCGAACCGATGTGAATTCCTTGAGAAGGAGAATAAAGCCAAAATGGCTGAGCTTAATAAGGCCGTACGAGAGGCGAGTGAAGCTCGGTTTGAATCTAGGGCAGCTCGTGAAGATATTCGTCAAGCTAAGGAGATAGCAGCCGATAAGCCCTTTTTGCTTCAGACCAAGTTTGGCGATCCGGACTATGCTCGGCTAAACCAGGTCTAGAGTTCTCCGGCTGAATTTTTGGACTTGCCGAAGAGTTCTTCCGATGCGGCGCAATTTTACCGTGCACAAGAGGGGTATGCAATGGAGAAGCTTTTCTGGTCACAACTCGGCGCGTCGAAGCGCCCTCTGTTGCTCAATGAACAGATGTCCCAGTGGGCCGAGCTTCATAGGATATCTGGCGATGCCATGAAGAACGTCATAATCCGTTTGTGGCCAAGTGAGCCTATTCCGAGTAGTTATTTTGGCCTGGTGCGGCGGCTTGTTGACGCGGTGCCACATATCGACGTTGTGAAGCGGTCGGCGTGCATTGAGGATGCACGGATGGCCTTTGCTTGAGTCAAAACATTTTGGGGGAAAGATGAAGGCCATTGATGTTGCCGCGAGGAGTCCACCCAAGGGCCAGGACCGTAGTGAGCCAGAGCACTATTTTGAAGACCTCTTGGATGCCGCCCGCTTGATAGAGGGTCAATGCTCGAAAGATATAATGTTCGAGTGATTTATATAATGATGTAACAGACAACTTTATAGCTAATCTATTTATATTTTGCTCAAAAGCTTGAATTCCTCCTCTGTGGCCGTTTTAGTATAATCTGAAAGTTTTCCAGTCGTCGGCTTTAGCCCCCTTGTAGGAAGTACGGGGGTGTTCGGAAAAGCATTTAATCACTCTTTATCCAACGTCTTGGTCCATAAAGGAGGTGATAATGCGGCGAACCAGACAATTGGACTATAGGGCATTAACACTTTCACTTAGCCATAGGAGTTTTATGGTGGGGCTACGACATAGCCCCTGGTATGTATACGGCGCTTAGTGCCTTACATATGTTGATCTAAAAAAGATCCCTCGTGTGACACGGAGAATCGCTAAAGATTCAAATAAGTCGTCAAGTGGTTGACCAGCTCTCGCGGCATCATGACAGTCAGTTTTCGGCTTTCTCTACTGAGGTGCTCATCCGGTCTAGGCCAGGGCACAATGGCAGTAGTTCTCCCTTTACTACCCTAGCCGATAGAGCGGAACGTAGGGTAGCAAGCACAGGAGCCGGGCAACCCAACTATTGACCAAAGACAATGATTCGGAGCTGATGCATATAAGGCCAAACTTGCGACACCGAAGTACGCTAGAGCTGTTCGGACTTTTACTGGCGGCTCATTTGTTCTACCGGGCCCCTGGCAAGTTATGCCGAGGAGCGTCTTGTAAGGCAGCCGTTACGGCCGGACTCATTGTAGAAAGAGCATAAAAGATTAGTTCGGATAAAGTTTACTGGGAGCCGAGCAATGTGCCAATGATAAATATATATAAAGAGTAAAAACCACAACCCAGCTATTTGACATGCTCGGGGTTGGGAACAGAGGAAAAAGGGCATGGTACAGGCTCAAAAGAAAGAGTGCGGTTACAAAAGCTTATTTTGGACTTCCTGTCGCACGTCTGCGCCGCCCGTCCTCGGGGAGGGGAATCCTTAACGGGAGTGGCCCCGTAGGTGAGTGTGCAGATCCGAATTTCGAGAGAGTCCGATGTAGATGCTGTCCTGATGGTCACCTGTTTTTAAGAAATGGTACAGAGAAATAGGAAAGACGGATAAGAACGTTACGGGGATTCTTGCAGGGTTGTCCATATTGTGCCGCCGCCGATGCCCATGGTATCTTGAGTGCATAGTGATGTATGCGTGGTGTGAACTTTGCCAGTACAGTAGGTGGGCGGCGGAAGCCGAACTGCTATTTCCGTTCTGGGAGTGGTCGAACTTCAGAGGGAAAGTGTTTCTGGCCCTTGGTGTTCGGCTGGCGAGCCGATCCGTCGTCTCTATCGCCTGGTGACCTCCTCCCCTCGTGATCGGCGTTGAGCTTGCCTGCCTGCTTGAGGACCCAACAGTTTCTGTTCGTATGATTAGCTGGCCTATCAGGGTGACCGTGAATCTGACAAGGTCGGTCCAATATCCTGTCAAGGGTGGATGGTCCATCCTGGTTTGCCTTTAGTGGCTTCTTCTGTTGACCGGGCTTCGGATTGTGAAATCCGGCGTTCACCGCTGTGTCACATATATTACTGTGACTGTTGTGTTCGGTTCGTCGTGGCTTGCCGTTGCCGTCTCGAATTTCGGAAGTGCCCAGGTCGCTGGCGTTGTTGCTTTTACGAGCGAGCCAGTTGTCTTCTCCTGCACAAAAGCGGGTCATTAGAGCGGTAAGGGCTGTCATGGACTTAGGTCCTTCCTCGCTGAGGTGACGCGCTAGCCATTCATCCCGGATGCCATGTTTGAAGGCTGCGAGGGCTTCTGCGTCCGGACAGTCGACAATTTGGTTCTTTTTGACTAAGAACCTAGTCCAGAGCTCCCTAGCTGACTCGCCGAGTTTCTGGACAATATGACTTAAGTCATCGGCATCTAGCGGCCGGACATATGTTCCCTGGAAGTTGTCTCGAAAGGCGTCTTCCAAATCTTCCCAGCTACCAATAGAATTTTCTGGTAAACTGTTTAGCCAGTAGCGAGCTGGCCCTTTAAGCTTGAGAGGTATGTATTTAATGGCATGAAGGTCGCCTCCGCGAGCCATGTGAATATGGAGGAGGTAATCCTCAATCCATACCGCGGGATCTGTTGTTCCATCGTACGATTCGATGTTAATGGGTTTAAACCCGTCTGGAAATTCATGCTTCATTACCTCGTCAGTGAAGCAGAGAGGGTGTGCGGCTCCTCTATGTCGAGCCACACTTTGAAGCACTTCCAGCGGACTCCGTTTACGGAGTTCGGACCGGGCATGGTCGGCTCTGTAGTGTCCGAATGGGTGACCATCATCGTCGGTCGGGGGGTATCTCCGTGATCTGTACATCGATCTTGTGCGCCCTGCTCTATCCTCCAGGTCTTGGTTGATGTTGCGAGTGTTCCCTTGAGCTGTTTTGCTCTTGATTTGACGGCCGGATGGGTTGGTATGTTGCTCTTCTTGGGCCGCCGCTTTGTCTAGACCGAACTGTGGCCGGCCCGCCGCATTGTTCAATGGTGATGTGGGCTCCAACGCCCTGCCATCGTATCGAGGGAGCCACCTACTCTTGGGGTGGCTTTCGTCTGGGCCGCTAAGGCCATATTCTTCGGCGGCCAGGACCTCGGTCCATCTGTCATTGAGCAAATCCTGGCTTGCTTGAAGCTGCAGCCGCTTCTTCCTTAGGCTCCTTGCAGTGGCTATAAGCCGGCGTTTAAAGTGTTCCTGCTCAAGAGGTTCCTTAGGCACGATAAAATCCTCGCTGCCGAGGATCTCCTCTTCCTGGGAGGGTGGGAGATAATTGCTGTCCTCCGAGTCTCCATATGTGGCCTGTTCATCAGGGTTGTCTTCCCCGCTTTCCTGTTCCTCCTGTTCGGATTCTACCTCAACAGGGTCTTCATTGTCCGGAGTGTTGTCTTTTCTGGTGCTAGCAGTGTTTTCTCTTTGGGCGATATGGCTTGGAGCGGCGCCGTGGGCGCCGCTGTTTGGACTGTGTACCAGGAGGTTTATTCTCGACGGATCCTTCTCATCATCGGGTGAGTCTATCATACACACATCATACCAGGAAGTGGCCATCCCGTGTCTAGTGGGTAGCAAGCTCTGGCTCCGCCCCTCATCGTCATCCATACCGGCGATGTCTTCGGAGCGGGGGCCAGGCGTGTTGGTTGGGTCTTCGACGGTGGATATAAAGTGGTTGGCGGGTGGGAAGCAAAATTCTCCATCATCCGCCATAAGTTCGAACCGAACATAGTTCGGCGATGAGCCATCTGCGAGGTATAGGTTTTTTAATGAGTTTAGTAGGTCGCCCATGGGCATGTGTTGGAAGACATCTGCGGCGCTGAACTTGAAGAACGATAACCGATCGAGTTTGGTATCCGCGGGCTCGCAGGGTTCGGAACTCGACGCGGGAGAAGAGTCCGGGGTTCCGTTGATGCAGATGCCGTACGCAGTGGAATCTGCGAGCGACTCCAACGCCGCAGAATCAGTAGCTCCCGTGATGGGGTTAAGCTTCCCATCTTCGGGGGACTTGATCTGCTCCGGATCGAAGGCCAGAGTTGCTGCAGGAGCTCTCTCCTGGATGCGGCCCGATGACAGGTTTAAGCCATGTCCATCGGGGCAGCGGGGAGCGCTTGCCGCGGTCTCGAATCCGTCGAAGATCAAGTCTCCACGGATGTCTACAACGTAGTTCAAGCTTTCGAATCTGACCTGATGGCCAGGGGCGTAGCTGTCGATCTGCTCCAGATGGCCAAGCGAGTTGGCCCGCAGTACGAAGCCGCCGAACACAAAGATCTGTCTGGGGAGAAAGGTTTCTCCCTGGACAGCGTCATCATTGACGATTGAAGGGGCCATCAAACCTTTTGATGACGGCACAGTGAAACTCTCAATGAAAGCACCAATGTCGGTGTCAAAACTGGCGGATCTCGGGTAGGGGGTCCCGAACTGTGCGTCTAGGATCGATGGTAACAGGAGACGGGGGACACGATGTTTACCCAGGTTCGGGCCCTCTCTATGGAGGTAATACCCTACTTCCTGCTTGATTGATCTTGATGAATATGAGTGTTACAAGAGTTGATCTACCACGAGATCGTAATGGCTAAACCCTAAAAGTCTAGCCTATGTGTATATGGTAATGAATCTGTGCTATCCGGACTATTCTCTCCGGTTTATATAGACACCGGAGAGATCTAGGGTTACATGGAGTTGGTTACATAAGAAGGAATCTTCACAACTGGTCGCCTAGCTTGCCTTCCACACCAAGGAAAGTCCAATCCGGACACGGGTATGGTCTTCGGTCTTCATGTCTTCACAGCCCATCAGTCCGGCCCATGGATAACAGGCCGGACGCCTGAGGACCCCTTAGTCCAGGACTCCCTCACCCCCCTCTAGACATACTTTCGATCCTACAAGTGGTATCAGAGCTTTGGTCTCCATTTGCCTTGATTTCCATAGCTTTTGGTGATCATAGCCTTGGTTTCACAACCTAGGAGAGTATGGCGTCTAGCGAGGGAAATTACCACCGTAGAGGTCCTTACTTTGATGGTACTAATTTTGCTAGTTGGAAGTAAAATGAAAATGCATATTCTTGGACATAATCTCGCCATTTGGTCTATTGTGTGTATTGGCTTGCAAGGTTAATTCTTTGATGGGAGAGTGTAACACCCAAAATTTTGGCCTTGTTTTATTTATTAAAATGTTGCCAGGAAATAAAACTTTTCCATTTGTCAAGTTTTACCTTTTGTGATTTTGGATTTTTGCCTCTAGTGGGAGAAACCTTCAAAGGTATTGTTGGACTTGTTTACTCTCTATGATAAAACAATTATTTATCAGTGGATTCAAATGTTGCAAGATTTATTTTTCTCAAAGCTTTATTCCTTTAAAATGATTTCTTTTGCATTTGGAGCCTGTTTTGCACTACAACCATTGGACAAATGCATTTAAAATTTCCACCAAAATTTGGGGATGTCATGTGATGGTTCCACATCACTTTTATGCAAAAATACCTTCTGGCCATTGGAGATTTTGAGCTCTACACCAACTTTTCCAATCTGGTCCAGTGGGCACTTTTGCACTACAACCCATTTGAATATTTCTTTAAAAATTCTTCCAAGTGTTTGGAGATGTCAGTGGATGCATACAATTCATCTTCAAGCAAAAACCCAGTGTTGTTCCTTGGAAAATTTGAGTGGATCAACCTCTTTTGCTTTCTGGTCCAACTTGGTTTTTTTGAGAACTCTGACAGTAGGAGAGGCTCCTACTGACTTTTAAATTAGTGCAACACCAGGATCAGGGGAGGTGTGGCCCCATAGTTACAAGGTATGTAGATGAGTAGTACAATACAAACTAGGTGGAGCAAGGAGGTGTCAAAACCTACTAGAAAGAAACAAGCTAGGGGGTGGTAGAGATCAGAGAGTGCCCACCAATCCTTTGATGAAGGGGTGGAGAGAGATTTTTGTGCGGTGTACCATCATGGACATATCATCTTTGAACCCGCCTCTCCAAGATTCCATTGATGGCATCACATTCCTAAAATGTTTATTATTCCTCTCTTTCCACACCCCCTAAGCTGCTATGATGAAAATTTCCATGAATAATGGACCACCCCAGGATCTTCTTCCCTCTGGTCCAACTTGGTGATTTGTACTGCAACCTATTTTTTTTCCTTGCTCTAGTAACCCTGAGCTTTTTCCTACTTGTAGCCCTCCCTTCAAAACCCTTAAGTCCATGAGATTGGAACCATTGGCATATTTTTGGTGCATGCAATGTCAGCCTTTAGTTTCTGCCCAAAACTGGTTTTCTCAAATTCTTGCACTATCACCTTTCTGTTTTTGCCAAACTAATCTTACCACCATCTCCTGCATCTAAAGAGACCCTGATCTGGAGATTTTGGCCACTCCCAGAGTTGTCTAAGTGCACTTGGCATTAGGTCGAACACTTGGTGTGCACAGTCAGCTTGAGGCATGTTTTCTACTTTGCACTGTGATTTTGTTCCACTGACCCAACAACCTTGTCCACTAAGCTCCTAGCCATCCCTACCCTTGTTCTGTTCTTTGCCAGCTCCACCCTCGCGCTCTAGATCGCACTGGCGTTTCGTCGAGCAGGTGCCGTGCGTGCTCTGGGCGCGCCCAGAGCGCACGTTTTGCACGCGCGCGCACTGAGCCGACACGCCGCACTGCCGCACTCGACGCGACCCGTCCCTGGCCCCTACTGCATCGCTGAACCGCGCACTAGCCTGCTCCCTGCTCCACGGCATCTCTGGCGCCCTGCTGCGCCGCTGGCCGCGCCCTTGGCGGCACGCCGGCGTCGGCAGTGGCCTCTGCCATGTTCGGCACCGCCCAAACCACGCCAGCGCGCCAGCTGCCCCTGGGAATAGCTCGTGCTTATCCTCATGCTCGTCGGAATGCTTTCGTCGCCGCCACGATGCCCTGCAACTACAGAAAAGTGGTCGCCGGCGATCTTATCCTCGGCCACCGCGGGAGCCAGCCTCGAGCGCCTATTTAAAGGGTCCCCAAGCTCGTTGAAGGCTTCAGGCGACATCAGACTCTCCCCGTAGAGCTTCCCAAGCAGTGGATCGACCCGTAGTGGCCATCTTCCTCAACTCCGGCCGGTTCGGCCGCCGCTAAGCTCCGGTGCGATTCGTCGCAGCCGGCCACCCTTTCGCCCAACCAACGCCACCAGTAGCTTCCCATAGTTCTTGCGGAGCTGCCCAGCTACCCAACTTCGGTCGGAGGCCACCGGAGCACAAAAGTCACTTCGCCACCGTAGCCCTCTCCGCCGCGGAGCTCGCCGCCGGCGACTCCTTCCACCTCCGACGACCCAACAACCACCCAGAGGACCGCCTCAGTCTGACCGTTCCATCCCCGCCCTTGGATGCCCGTGAGGCGCTGCCGTTCGTCGACGGCGATCGCCGGAGCCCCGCTCCCATCAGGTAGAAGAGAGGAGAAGGAGGGAAGAACGGTCAAACCTGACCAGTGGGCCCCCTGGACCCACTGTCAGTGACCCGCGCGGCCGCCCTCTCTCTGCTTAAGTTAAGGCGCATAACTCCAGAGTGCGTCTCCTCTACTGCGAAAGCGTATTCCTTCTGAATCGTTTTCTTTTCTGGTTTTATTTAAAAACAGAGGTTTGACCAAACTTTGACTGGCTATAACTTTTAAAATAAAACTCCAAAAGAGTTGATTCTTTTTCCTACCTCTCTCAAATTTCATCTAGTTTATTTTAAGATTTATTTCAAAAATATTTGAGACACCTTTTGGTACTGTGTTTGAAGTATTTGTTATTTGTATATTTTGCAAAATAGGATTTTGGAGAAGAAGGGAAAGCTTCCAAAAAAATGCATCCTTTGCATACTCTTGAAGGCAAGCATTTCTGAACTCTGGCATAATATTTTGTTGTGGTGTTTTGATACGATCCCAACACCTTTTGACTTGGAGTATGTGATAGCTTTATGTATCGATATAGTCTCGTGCATGAGTGCACTTTGGAGTTGTTTTGTGGTCAGCAATGGATACACTAATGATTTGGATCATCCTCGTGAGCTTCTCATGCATACCGGTAGGAAGCCGGGAAAGTCGTGGTCTTGGGTAGACACGAGCTTGTCCCTAGCCCCTCGTCGAGACGAGTATGCCCGGTATGGCATGGTGAGGCTCGAGGAGTGGTGATTTATATTCACTAGTAGTAACATTGTTGGACGATTCTTGGACCACCTGAGTCGGTTGTAGATCGAGTCTTGATCAATAGCTTCCTTATTTGTTGGTACCACCATTTGTCCCTGCAGGGGACAGGGTATGGTTCAGTAAGTTGTCAACCCCTACCAAAGCACACACCGTACAGAGGGGCCATAGTGGAAGATACCGGAGGCCTCCGGTAGGCATGCCACTTGGTGTCACGACCGGTTTTTCAATAAAATAATTATTGAGAGACCAATCCCTTATACGGACCAGCGAGGAAGAATTCCTTCTCACTGGTAGACAATATCTTGGTCAAAGAAGAAAAATACCAGGAGTACTAAATATAATACAAGGTTGAGCAGAGACTGCTCAACAATTTATTACATGCACGCCGCTAAAACAATATGGCGGATAGGGTGGCAACTACTAACTCACGATAATAACGGTGGTGGAAATATCACCGCGAAGCGAGTGATATGATTCCAGAAGACTACAGCTCTTCGAGCGTCAGAGTGAGGCTCGACAAGACTTATTACGGGTGGCGGAAGCGTATACAATACAAGTGACCAATATCCGGGATCGCGCAGGACTGACTGGGACTCCTCTAGGCATCGGACGCGCTATCAAACTCTTCATCCAAGAGATCGCCTTCGTCAACATCTGGCCAAATCAACAAGCCAGGTGAGTACTATGAAAGTACTCGCAAGACAGTTCGGACATAAGATATAATAAATGTAAACATGAAGCACATGAACAAGTTAACCAGTGCGATCAGACATAGAGGTAATAAATACTGGGTGCCAAGCGAGGGTCTGAATGACGCCTCGAGCGGAAACTGCAGAATAGTAATACTGGTGCCAAATGAGTGTCTGAAAGACTCCTCGAGCGGAAAAGGCGGAATAATAATACTGGTGCCAAACGAGTGTCTGAAAGACTCCTCGAGCGGAAAAGGCGGAATAATAATACTGGTGCCAAACGAGTGTCTGAAAGACTCCTCTAGCGGAAAAGGCGGAATAATAATACTGGTGCCAAACGACTGTCTGAAAGACTCCTCGAGCGGAAAATGCAGAATAATAATACAGGTGCCAAACGAGTGTCTGAAAGACTCCTCGAGCGGAAAATGCAGAATAATAATGCCACAGTCGGGCGTCGGGGCGACACCACATAAAGGGCTTATATTTAAAGTGAGAAACGAGTACACGCCACAGTCGGACGTCTGCGCGACGTCTCATAAAGGGCTTATATTGTAGCTCAATAATACAATAGTTCGGGAGCATAATTTATCACAGGCATGAGGCAAATATAAAGTTAGTCCATCCACAGGAATAACAATAAATCTGAATTTACCACTTGAGCTTGTTCACCGGGGACAAGTTTTTCACACGGATAGATATGGATATAATGTTTACATTACTGATCATGGATACGATGATTTGGAAGGAATTGACTCTGCAGAGTTTGTACTTAACCACAGCCAATGGATTTCAGTAGTCACGGGGACTAGTTCCGTCTACGGTGTTTTGGAAGAAACACGTCTAACCAGTACACACCCAATTCAACCATCCGAAGCCAAGGATCACCCTCGGCGACGTTCAAGAAAAACCTTGAGACTGGGATGCTACAACCTCGCATAGCATGGGATCAAATTTCTATACGCGCACTCTAAGGGGGTGCCCCCCCTCTCGGTCCCAACCGGAAACACCCATGCCCCCTGACCGGATGACTGGCTTTAATCCTGGGCCAAGGTACCATCATCCCGGCCTCTCTGTTTGGTGTGTACACGGAAAGAGGTTACCAACTTACTAAACCGCATCCTGGCAATGAGACATGTGGTAGCACGGAAGGGGAAAGAACGGTAACACGGCTCCAACCATGTTGACGTCGGAAAAGTCGGATGACGCAAGGCTGGTATGCTACAACAGTACCACCTTGCTGCCCTTCATGTCACCACATGATTAGGCCACCTCTCATCAGAGGTCATCGCAACTTTGGAACATGCGGGAAAAGGACGATAACGTGGCTCCAACCACGTTAACGTCGAAGAAAGTCGGATGACGCAAGGCTGGTATGCTACAACAGTACCACCTTGCTGCCCTTCATGTCACCACATGATTAGGCCATCTCTCATCAGAGATCATCGCGACTTTGGAACAACCGGGTCGTTGCCTTACGAGCAACGAGGTATGTACCGACACTCATATGCCACGCACAAACTCTCACGTGAACATGTAAAACATCTGTCATATCAAATGTTCAAAACATGCTTGCCTAGTTCGGAGAAGTCGGAGTCTAGCTCGGCGAAGTTCGCGGCTCCGTCACCTCTTCCGGAACCTACGGCAATCACGAAACGGGTACTAACGTGAAAACCAACACTTGCACAGAAACTTTTCCAAATATTTTTCAAATAAATCCCATAAAAAACTAGACAAGATTTGAAGATTGTCAGAAAAAGAATCACTCAAAATTCCTTTTTATTAAAAAGTTATAAAGGTTTCTGTCCAGGGACTTATCTGTAATGAAACAGAAAAGTTCCAGGGTTTTAACTGAGAAAACAGAAAACGCTTCGGTTGGGAATGCGCAAGCGCAAAGGAGAAAACGTATTTTGCCCGAAGGCGCCAACAGAAAACGGTTCGCGAATAAAAGAACAGAGGCTGACACGCGGGGTCCACATGTCAGGTTTGAAAAGCTCGCCGGCGCCCGAAGACTGCGGTGGACGCCGGCGTCGAACCACGGCGAGTTAGGAGAAACGGAGGGTACCAAGAGCTTCAGCGTCTTCTTCCGCGTCGGTGGGTGGTGGACTCGTCCAACGGGGAGCACCACGTCGACGGCGACACTTTCTCCAGCGGACGGCGGCTCGGGTGAGGATGGGGAACTCCGGTGGAGGGCTGCAAGCTTCAAATGGAAGTGCGGGTCAGAAAGAGGGATGCATGGTGAAGCTACTGGTAAGAGAATGGAGGCGGAGGAGCACACACGGGGGCGAATCGGGCTGGATCCCGTGGCGGGTCGCGGCGGCCGGAGTCGAGGAAGGAGACCTCCTCGGGGCTCTTCCAGTGGCTAGGCGTGCTCTAGGGGGAGTGCAGGGCTGGTGGGTGCTCGAGTTGAAGCTCGGGGCCTCTATTTATAGGCGGATCGATGGGGTGGCCGTGAACGGAGAATCTCCGGCGAGCGATTACGGCGGAGCAGTGGATTGGCAGGCGGTTTGAGCGGCCAGGCAGCATCAGTCGAGGTTACGGGAGTCGTTTTACAGCTAAACGGAGATGGTCTTGGCGTAATGGCGTCGGTCCACGGTGAGGTGACCGCACGGGCTCAACGGCGGCAGAGAGCGCGCTCCGCGCCCTGCGGTTCACGACGAGAGCGGCAGCGCATTCGGGGGATTGGAAGGCCACGCGGCGAGCTCCGGTGGTTTGGGCGGCGCTGGGTGGCGTCGTCGGCGCCGTGTCTCCCGCTGGCGTCCGCAAAGCCACCGCCGGCGTCGGTCACGGGGCGGCGCACCTTCTGCTGCTCGTCGCCGACGCCCGCAAGGCGCCAGGCATTCGTGCGGTGCAGGAACAAGAGGGCGGGGACGAGGAGCAAGGCGACACGGTGGCACTGGCGAGATCGACGTCCTCCTCTGAAGAAAACAATAGCAAGCCACTGCAGTGTTCTCTGAACTTTCTGAATGTGACAAGGACAGTGCACTACAGGTGTTCGACAGAAGGTTTTTGCAATCAGATGAATTTTTTTGGAGCTGTAACTTGGTGAGATGACCACTCAATGCACCCAGAGGCTGCCTGATTTTATTTGGAATTTTTGGAGAAGGTTTTGAATGAATTTCACCAAATTTGACAAATCTGGTCCAAACTTGCAGCAAGTGTAGTTTGAAAATTTTGAACTGAAGACCAGTGGATCTTCATGGTTCTAGGTTGAGGGTTCAAAGGACTAGGAGGGGAAGAAGGTTTGGTGCCAAAAATCAAGACAGAAAGTGGAGTTCCTTTGTAAATCTCCAAGTGCTAGAAAAGAAGCCATAAATTTATTTGAATAGAATTTAAATGGAAGTAATCACATGGGGAGGTCCAACTTGCTGGATTTGATGCAAATCATGATCCAAAGGTGAGGAAGTGGTTAGGAGAGAGGATTTGCACTAATGCCATGGCAAGAAGGAATTGTTGAAAGTGGCAAAGGACTTTCCAAAAGCCATAGTGCAAATTCAAAAAGATTTTCAAAAGTTATTTTCCCAAATGAAAAACATTTTGTCTTGAGTCCAAATGAAACGCAAGAACTTCCAAGACCAAAGGCAGATCTTGGGTGAATCCAAACAAAACTTTTGCCATAAAGAAAAATATATGAGAGGGAGAGTTCTCTTGAAGAAAAATTTAAATCACTCCCCTCAAGTCAAATAAAAACTTGGGTGTCACATCCCGCAGGCAAGCTCTTGGGTTTTCTGGTTTCTCACAGAGGCATCGAAGCTAACCCGGAAAAGATCAAAGCAATCACCTCTCTGGCTAAGCCGGCGTCCTCGAGATTTCTGCTGATCCTCAAATAGATATGGATACTCTGCTCGAAGGAAATCCTCCCTTTCCCATGTAGCTTCATCCTCAGTGTGGTTGCTCCACTGAACCCTGAAAAAACTTGTTGTTTTCTGACGGGTCCTCCGTTCAGACTCTTCTAAAATCTTTACTGGTCTTTCTCTGTAGGTGAGATCTGGTTGCATATCAATGTCCTCATGAGGTACATGTTTTTCTGGGTTGCTCACACATTTTCTTAACTGTGAGACGTGGAACACGTCATGGACGTCTGACAGCTCCTTGGGGAGGTCTAGTTGGTAGGCCACCGTGCCTCTTCGTGCCTTTACACAAAATGGTCCAATAAATCTTGGGGCTAGCTTCCCCTTTATTTTGAACCGTTGCAGACCCCTCATAGGAGATACTCGGAGGTATACGGAATCACCGGGTTCAAAGCTGACCTCACGGTGCTTCTGATCATAGTAGCTCTTTTGGCGGCTCTGTGCTGTCTTGAGTCTGTCCCGGATTTGTTTAACTTTCTCCTCGGCCTCTTTAAGCATATCCGGGCCGAAGATACGGCTGTCACCTGTCTCTGACCAATTCAATGGGGTACGACACCTTCGTCCGTACAATGCTTCAAAGGGTGCCATTTGCAAGCTGGCTTGGTAACTGTTGTTGTAAGCAAATTCGGCATACGGCAAACTCTCTTCCCAACTGGATCCATAGGTGAGCACACAGGCTCTTAGCATATCCTCTAGGATCTGGTTCACACGTTCCGTCTGTCCATCAGTCTGAGGGTGGTATGCTGTACGGAAAGCTAGTTGCGTGCCCAGAGCTTGTTGTAGGTGGTCCCAAAATTTGGAGACAAATTGGGTGCCTCGGTCTGATATTATAGTCTTTGGGACTCCGTGCAAACAAACTATACGGGAGAGATAAAGTTTTGCCAGTCTTTGGGTGGAGTAGGTAGTCTTCACGGGAATGAAATGAGCAACCTTGGTTAGTCGGTCTGTGATGACCCATATGGCGTCATTCCCACGCTGTGATCGGGGTAATCCGACGATGAAATCCATTCCTATTTCATCCCATTTCCACTCTGGTATCCTGTTTGGTTGGAGTAGCCCTGCTGGCTTTTGATGCTCGGCCTTGATGCGCTGACACGAATCGCAACAAGCAATGAATGTGGCTATATCTCTTTTCATACCGTGCCACCAAAATCTTTCCTGAATGTCCTTGTACATTTTGGTTCCTCCAGGATGAATCGAGTATGGAGCGGTGTGGCTCTCCGTCAAGATTTGTTGCTTGAGTTCCTCAATGTTAGGTACGCAAAGTCTGTCTCGGTACCATAATGTTCCTTCACTGTCGGTGACGAACTCTGAAGTCTTACTAAGATTCATTTTCTTCTTTATGCCTTTGATGCTGGGATGTCCCTGCTGAGCCTTCTTGATTTGTTCCACCAGGGTGGGTTGTATCTCCAGGTTCGATACGGTGCCCTCAGAGAGTAACATCATGTTGAGCCTAGCGAACTCTCGCTGAAACTCAGGCCTCAAGTTTTGCGGACCGTCATTGTCCATGCTGGGGTTTCGACTAAGGGCATCGGCCACTACATTTGCTTTCCCTGGGTGGTAGTGAATGCCGACGTCATAGTCTTTGACCAGTTCCAACCAGCGTCGTTGGCGTAAATTCAGCTCTGGCTGTGTGAAAATATATTTGAGGCTCTTATGGTCTGTATATATTTCACAGCGATTTCCCAACAGAAAGTGCCTCCATTCCTTGAGTGCATGTATGACTGCTGCTAGCTCCAGGTCATGTGTTGGGTAATTTTCCTCATGTTTTCGCAGCTGCCTGGAGGCATATGCGACAACCTTGCCATCCTGCATTAGCACGCATCCGAGACCTTTTCGGGACGCGTCACAATACACTTCAAAGCTCTTGTGTATGTCTGGCACAGTTAAGACTGGTGCGGCTGTCAGCTTCTTCTTGAGTTCTTGGAAGCTCTGCTCACATGCTTCCGTCCATACGAATTTCTTGTCCTTCTTGAGTAACTGTGTCATAGGTTTTGCCACAGTGGAGAATCCTTCAATAAATCTCCTGTAATATCCGGCCATTCCTAGGAAACTCTGCACATCTGTAACATTGGCGGGTGGCTTCCAGTCTAGTATGGCCTTGACTTTTTCTGGGTCTACGGTCACGCCTTCTTGGTTCAATATATGACCCAAGAAACCAACTTGTCTTAGCCAAAATTCGCATTTGCTAAGTTTTGCGTATAACTGATGCTTCCTCAATTCTCCCAAAACAATCCTGAGGTGCTCAGCATGCTCTTCTGGTGTCCTTGAGTAAACCAGAATATCGTCAATGAATACCACCACAAATTTGTCCATGAATTTCATGAACACTTTGTTCATGAGGTGGACGAAATATGCGGGGGCGTTCGTTAGTCCAAAAGGCATCACTATAAACTCGTATAACCCATATCTGGAAGCGAATGCTGTCTTGGGGATATCTTCTGTCCGTACCTTCAGTTGATGGTATCCCGATCTCAAATCAATCTTTGAAAATACCTTGGCTTGTGCGAGCTGGTCAAACAAAGCATTTATCCGTGGCATCGGATATTTGTTTTTGATGGTGACCATATTGAGGGCTCGATAGTCTATACACAGTCTCAGTGTCCCATCCTTCTTCTTGGCGAACAACACTGGCGAACCCCATGGTGAGGAGCTGGCTCGAATAAATCCTTTGTCCAACAACTCCTTTATCTGCTTCTTCAACTCCACCAATTCTGAGGGTGCCATTCTATACGGCTTCTTATAGATGGGAGCGGTGCCAGGTGCTAGTTCAATGCTGAATTCTATCTCTCGGTCTGGTGGCATGCCTGGTAGTTCTTCAGGGAACACATTAGGAAACTCGCATACCACTGGAACTTTTCTCAGTTCTGCAATGTCCATCTTGTTCAGTTTTGGTTGCTGTGATCGTGGCCTTTCTTGGGCGGAAACTCTTATCGTCTTGCCGTGATGGTGGGTGAGAATCACTGTCCGATTGAAACAGTCGATGAATCCTTTGTTGGTGCTCAACCAGTCCATCCCTAAAATGACATCCAGTCCTTTACTTTCCAACACGATGAGATTCGCGTGGAATTGTAGTCCTTCGAACTCAATGACCACTCCTCGGCAGTAACCCTGAGCGATTTGCTTATTTCCGGGGGACTTGATGATCATAGATTTTTCCAAGGGAAGTATCGGAAAACCATGTTGTGAAACAAAACTCTTCGAAACGAACGAATGGGAAGCTCCAGAATCAAACAAAACTGTGGCAGGTACTGTGTTGACAGGGAACGTACCGAGCACGATATCTGGGGCATTCTGCGCTTCTTCCCTGGTCATATGGTTCAGGTGACCCTTCCTGTGGTTGTTGCTGGGGTTGAAGTTGTTGCGCTTGGGGGCTGGATTGTTTCCACCATTGTTCGGCTTGGGTGCCGAGTCTCTTGGCTTCGGGCACTGTTTAGCATAATGCCCTTGTTGACCACAAGCATAGCAGGTGACCCCTGGAGGGTATGTGAACTCCTTGTCCCTGGCATGAAATTGTCCGACGGGCCTTGGCTCAGTAGTCGTGGATCTCCTTGTGTCTGTCCTTGGGACCTCAGTCTTGCCTCGGTTGCTGCGGGCAAGAGTCGTCTTGTCCCTCTTCCGCTTGCGGATATCTTCCAGACTACGGCGCTCATTCTCCAGGGTGATGGCCTTGTCCACCAGCGTCTTAAAATCCGGAAAGGTGTGCATGATCAGTTGGCATCTTAACGCTGGTGCCAGGCCGTCCAGGAATTTTTCCATCTTCTTGCTTTCTGTCATGTGCTCGTCGTAGGCATAACGAGACAGCTGAGTGAACTGACCATTGTACTCTTTCACTGACATGCCTCTTTGCTTCAGGTCATCAAACTCTCTCTTCTTGATCTTTAGGATGCTCCTGGGGATGTGTGCCCCACGGAAGCCTTCCTTGAACTCTTCCCAGGTGATGTTGTGTTCCCGGGGATGCATGTGTAGGAAGTTTTCCCACCATGCTGCGGCTGCTCCAGTAAGGTAGTGTGGTGTATAAAGCACCTTCTCATGATCTGAGCACTGAGCAATAATCAGTTTCCTTTCAATCTCACGAAGCCAATCATCGGCCTCCAGTGGTCTATCGGTGTGAGCAAAAGTTGAGGGGCGAGTCTTCTGTAACTCAGATAACTTGGAATGTGGTTGATAGGGTTCACGGTGGTTTCCCATGTTGAGGACATGGTTCATCATCTCTTGGTGCTGTTGCTGGCTTTGCTCGAAGAGACGGCGTACTTGAGACAGTGCTGCTTCGCTGTCTTGTTGGCTGGACTGGCCCTGAGTGAAATTGTTGCTGGTCTGTGTCCCGTAAACCTCTTCTGGTTGATTGGGCATGGAGCGAGTCCACGGGCGAGACATTTTTCTAGTCTGGGGTATTATTTGCAAAACCCATGAGAAAAATTGTGTATCACAAAAAAAAATCTCGCAAAGGCAATAATCAAAAGGCTTCAAGGTTTTCAAAGAAACACAAATGATTTTTCATGGAGAAGAAGTGCTTAACATAAATCTTACATGCGGAAAGCAAACACAAGATACAGCACTCAGGATGCGCGTACACAATCCTGACATGTTATTAAAAACTAGCGTACTACTCCGAAAGGCAGCAAACACACCAACACAACTAACGTACAGATAAAACAACATATCATACAAGCAGGCATAACACACGGCTACTCGGTGCTCTCAGTCGGAGATGGTGAAGATCTCCTTCCCCTTGCCGATGGCAAGGCTCAGCGGTCCAGGAGAGTCAACCTCCTCCTCTCTAGCTGGCTCCTGGCGCGTGACGCTGCGCTGCGGTGATGGTGCGGGGGCGACTGGTGGTAGAGCACGTGCGGCAGGCGGTGCGGCTCTGACAGGAGTAGGAGCGATGACACGGTCGAACTCCTTAGTGGTAGGCAGACGGCGAGCACTGGCCAAAACGGCCGGTGCATACGAGGCTGAAGATGAGACGAATGTCAGAGGCGGCGCCGTGTGGAGAAGCTCCTTCCTGCTGGCAGGACCGCCCCGGACTAAGTCCATGCGGGCAGCCACAAGATCATCTACGAGGTTGTCGAAAGACTCCTCCAGAGCCTTGAGATACTCCACAACCATCTCGATGGCTTCATCTCTTTCTCCCCGATGGCAGGCGAACGCATAGTGGCTGGTGTATGGCACATGGCATGGGAGGTAGCGGTAGCGACGAGTCTTCATCGTAGGAAGGATGTCCCGAAGGCGAGCTATCGCCTCGCGGGCAGCCATCTGCATGGCATGCCTCTCCGTAGGCATGGCACTTCCCACAAAACGGAAGTGGCGAGCAGCAGATCGTCCTCCCTTGAACTGCACCACAGCTTGGTGCATAGACACGTCGTCACTGAGCTTGTGCTGATAGAGTGTGAACTCCGGGCGAGCTGCTGGCCCGATCACGAGCTTGGTGATGGAGACGAGGAGCTTGACAAACCCCTCGGGCACGTTGGTGAACACTCGATTCTCACAGCTGCTGCCAGCCATCTACAAAAGTAGGCAAAAATTCTGAGTAGTCATGTCATAAATTTATGATGACTAACAGAAAATAGCTACAATTGCAAAAATGCTGAAAAAGCACAAAAATGCTAATAACCGATTAGCGCTCGCACCTAGTGGCTTCCTACAGTCAGCCTGGCTCTGATACCAAGCTTGTCACGACCGGTTTTTCAATAAAATAATTATTGAGAGACCAATCCCTTATACGGACCAGCGAGGAAGAGTTCCTTCTCACTGGTAGACAATATCTTGGTCACAGAAGAAAAATACCAGGAGTACTAAATATAATACAAGGTTGAGCAGAGACTGCTCAACAATTTATTACATGCACGCCGCTAAAACAATACGGCGGATAGGGTGGCAACTACTAACTCACGATAATAACGGTGGTGGAAATATCACCGCGAAGCGAGTGATATGATTCCAGAAGACTACAGCTCTTCGAGCATCGGAGTGAGGCTCGAGAAGACTTATTGCGGGTGGCGGAAGCGTATACAATACAAGTGACCAATATCCGGGATCGCGCAGGACTGACTGGGACTCCTCTAGGCATCGGACGCGCTATCAAACTCTTCATCCAAGAGATCGCCTTCGTCAACATCTGGCCAAATCAACAAGCCAGGTGAGTACTATGAAAGTACTCGCAAGACAGTTCGGACATAAGATATAATAAATGTAAACATGAAGCACATGAACAAGTTAACCAGTGCGATCAGACATAGAGGTAATAAATACTGGGTGCCAAGCGAGGGTCTGAATGACGCCTCGAGCGGAAACTGTAGAATAGTAATACTGGTGCCAAACGAGTGTCTGAAAGACTCCTCGAGCGGAAAAGGCGGAATAATAATACTGGTGCCAAACGAGTGTCTGAAAGACTCCTCGAGCGGAAAAGGCGGAATAATAATACTGGTGCCAAACGAGTGTCTGAAAGACTCCTCGAGCGGAAAAGGCGGAATAATAATACTGGTGCCAAACGAGTGTCTGAAAGACTCCTCGAGCCGAAAATGCGGAATAATAATACAGGTGCCAAACGAGTGTCTGAAAGCCTCCTCGAGCAGAAAATGCAGAATAATAATGCCACAGTCGGGCGTCGGGGCGACACCACATAAAGGGCTTATATTTAAAGTGAGAAACGAGTACACGCCACAGTCGGACGTCTGCGCGACGTCTCATAAAGGGCTTATATTGTAGCTCAATAATACAATAGTTCGGGAACATAATTTATCACAGGCATGAGGCAAATATAAAGTTAGTCCATCCACAGGAATAACAATAAATCTGAATTTACCACTTGAGCTTGTTCACCGAGGACAAGTTTTTCACACAGATAGATATGGATATAATGTTTACATTACTGATCATGGATACGATGATTTGGAAGGAATTGACTCTGCAGAGTTTGTACTTAACCACAGCCAACGGATTTCAGTAGTCACGGGGACTAGTGCCGTCTACGGTGTTTTGGAAGAAACACGTCTAACCAGTACACACCCAATTCAACCATCCGAAGCCAGGGATCACCCTCGGCGACGTTCAAGAAAAACCTTGAGACGGGGATGCTACAACCTCGCGTAGCATGGGATCAAATTTCTATACGCGCGCTCTAAGGGGGTGCCCCCCTCTCGGTCCCAACCGGAAACACCCATGCCCCCTGACCGGATGACTGGCTTTAATCCTGAGCCAAGGTACCATCATCCCGGCTTCTTTGTTTGGTGTGTACACGGAAAGAGGTTACCAAATTACTAAACCGCATCCTGACAATGAGACATGTGGTAGCACGGAAGGGGAAAGAACGGTAACACGGCTCCAACCATGTTAACATCGGAAAAGTCGGATGACGCAAGGCTGGTATGCTACAACAGTACCACCTTGCTGCCCTTCATGTCACCACATGATTAGGCCACCTCTCATCAGAGGTCATCGCAACTTTGGAACATGCGGGAAAAGGACGATAACGTGGCTCCAACCACGTTAACGTCGAAGAAAGTCGGATGACGCAAGGCTGGTATGCTACAACAGTACCACCTTGCTGCCCTTCATGTCACCACATGATTAGGCCATCTCTCATCAGAGATCATCGCGACTTTGGAACAACCGGGTCGTTGCCTTACGAGCAACGAGGTATGTACCGACACTCATATGCCACGCACAAACTCTCACGTGAACATGTAAAACATCTGTCATATCAAATGTTCAAAACATGCTTGCCTAGTTCGGAGAAGTCGGAGTCTAGCTCGGCGAAGTTCGCGGCTCCGTCACCTCTTCCGGAACCTACGGCAATCACGAAACGGGTACTAACGTGAAAACCAACACTTGCACAGAAACTTTTCCAAATATTTTTCAAATAAATCCCATAAAAAACTAGACAAAATTTGAAGATTGTCAGAAAAAGAATCACTCAAAAATTCCTTTTTATTAAAAAGTTATAAAGGTTTCTGTCCAGGGACTTATCTGTAATGAAACAGAAAAGTTCCAGGGTTTTAACTGAGAAAACAGAAAATGCTTCGGTTGGGAATGCGCAAGCGCAAAGGAGAAAACGTATTTTGCCCGAAGGCGCCAACAGAAAACGGTTCGCGAATAAAAGAACAGAGGCTGACACGCGGGGTCCACATGTCAGGTTTGAAAAGCTCGCCGGTGCCCGAAGAATGCGGTGGACGCCGGCGTCGAACCACGGCGAGTTAGGAGAAACGGAGGGTACCAAGAGCTTCAGCGTCTTCTTCCGCGTCGGTGGGTGGTGGACTCGTCCAACGGGGAGCACCACGTCGACGACGACACTTTCTCCGGCGGAGGGCGGCTCGGGTGAGGATGGGGAAGTCCGGTGGAGGGCTGCAAGCTTCAAATGGAAGTGCGGGTCAGAAAGAGGGATGCATGGTGAAGCTACTGGTAAGAGAATGGAGGCGGAGGAGCACACACGGGGGCAAATCGGGTTGGATCCCGTGGCGGGTCGCGGCGGCCGGAGTCGAGGAAGGAGACCTCCTCGGGGCTCTTCCAGTGGCTAGGCGTGCTCTAGGGGGAGTGCAGGGCTGGTGGGTGCTCGAGTTGAAGCTCGGGGCCTCTATTTATAGGCGGATCGACGGGGTGGCCGTGAATGGAGAATCTCCGGCGAGCGATTACGGCGGAGCAGTGGATTGGCAGGCGGTTTGAGCGGCCAGGCAGCATCAGTGGAGGTTACTGGAGTCGTTTTACAGCTAAACGGAGATGGTCTTGGCGTAATGGCGTCGGTCCACGGTGAGGTGACCGCACGGGCTCAACAGCGGCAGAGAGCGTGCTCCGCGCCCTGCGGTTCACGACGAGAGCGGCAGCGCATTCGGGGGAGTGGAAGGCCACGCGGC
Organism: Triticum aestivum; assembly: GCF_018294505.1. NCBI lineage: Eukaryota > Viridiplantae > Streptophyta > Magnoliopsida > Poales > Poaceae > Triticum > Triticum aestivum. The sequence goes on from NC_057802.1 coordinate 76,575,517, forward strand.
GAGCTCTGGTGGTTTGGGCGGCACTGGGTGGCGTCGTCGGCGCCGTGTCTCCCGCTGGCGTCCGCAAAGCCGCCGGCGGCGTCGGTCACGGGGCGGCGCACCTTCTGCTGCTCGTCGCCGACGCCCGCAAGGCGCCAGGCATTCGTGCGGTGCAGGAACAAGAGGGCGGGGACGAGGAGCAAGGCGACGCGGTGGCACTGGCGAGATCGACGTCCTCCTCTGAAGAAAACGACAGCAAGCCACTGCAGTGTTCTCTGAAGTTTCTGAATGTGACAAGGACAGTGCACTGCAGGTGTTCGACAGAAGGTTTTTGCTATCAGATGAATTTTTCTGGAGCTGTAACTTGGTGAGATGACCACTCAATGCACCCAGAGGCTGCCTGATTTTACTTGGAATTTTTGGAGAAGGTTTTGAATGAATTTCACCAAATTTGACAAATCTGGTCCAAACTTGCAGCAAGTGTAGTTTGAAAATTTTGAACTGAAGACCAGTGGATCTTCATGGATCTTGGTTGAGGGTTCAAAGGACTAGGGAGGAGAGTTGGTTTGAGGGCAAAAATCAAAACAGAAAATGGAGTTCCTTTGTAAATCTCCAAGTAGTAGGATAGAAGACAGAAATTTGTTTGAATAAGATTCAAATGGAAATGATCACATGGGGAGGTCAAACTTGCTGGATTTGATGCAAATCATGATCCAAAGGTGAGGAAGTGGTTAGGAGAGAGGATTTGCACTAATGCCATGGCAAGAAGGAATTGTTGAAAGTGGCAAAGGACTTTCCAAAAGCCATAGTGCAAATTCAAAAAGATTTTCAAAAGTTATTTTCCCAAATGAAAAACATTTTGTCTTGAGTCCAAATGAAAAGCAAGAACTTCCAAGACCAAAGGCAGATCTTGGGTGAATCCAAACAAAACTTTTGCCATAAAGAAAAATATATGAGAGGGAGAGTTCTCTTGAAGAAAAATTTAAATCACTCCCCTCAAGTCAAATAAAATCTTTTGAAAAATCCAAATAAAAACTTGGGTGTCACACTTGGTCAGGGGGCATGGGTGTTTCCGGTTGGGACCGAGAGGGGGGGCACCCCCTTAGAGCGCGCGAATAGAAATTTGATCCCATGCTACGTCGAGGTTGTAGCCTCCCCACTTAGAGTTTTTCTTGGCAGATGTCGTGGGTGATTCCAGACACCGGTGAGTTAAGCTGGTGTGTGCAGGTCAGGCGTGTTTTCAATTAAAAGACCGTAGACGGAATTAGTCCCGAGGGACTAAGTAAACCCGTTACTCGTGGGAAAATGGTACTCCCTCTGCAGAGGATATATCCTGTTGGATAGTCATGTTCTTGAGTAAAGACCACAGTCTGAGTTGAACCTAGTAACGGTATTCGGATGGAGAACGAATTAGCTAGAGCTCAGTGACGGTTTTCGGATGGAGAACGAATTAGCTAGAGCTCAGTAACGGTATTCGGATGGAGATACGTTTCGACTAGACCATATTATCGGTTTTCGGATGGAGAAGCGACTGTACTAAATATTGTTTATGGTTGTGGCACATATGGATTGTGATCTTCATTATTTTGGACTAACCATTTACATTATGTATTTTTTTGAATATCCCTGGGATGGTTCTACCTCCTGGATATTCACTGTGATGATTCTCTTATAAGCCCTTTCTGTGGTGTCGCTCAGACGCCCGACTGCGGCATGCTTGTTGTTCATTTACCTGTTATAAGCCCTTTATGTGGTGTGGCCCCGACGCCCGACTGCGGCATTATTATTCTTGCAGTTTCCTCTCATGGAGTCATTCAGACCCTCGTTTGGCACCAGTATTATTATTCTTGCAGTTTCCTCTCGAGGTGTCATTCAGACCCTCGTTTGGCACCAGTATTACTATTCTTGCAGTTTCCGCTCGAGGAGTCTTTCAGACCCTCGTTTGGCACCCAGTACTTTACTTTGGATTATTTATAACCACATGTGTGCATCTTGGTTTTTCGTATATTTCGTGACGGTCGTGCGATCGCATAATAATCCGGAGCATGTTTGATATATTATACCCGTGTTCTTAATGTTTGCGAGTACATTCAAACGTACTCATTGGCTTGTCCCTGGCTATTGTCTTGGCCAGATTCCTCGCTTGGAGATAAGCATCGCGGTGTCAACCTCGGAACCTACGTGTTGACATTTGCAGCCTCGCGAAGATAGGAGTTACCCTGGTCAGCTGTTCTTGTGGGAAATGGAGTCCCATAGACGCAGATGTACCCAACCGCTTCCGCCCTCAGCCACTAGAAACCAAGTGTTGTACTCCTAGGCCTAAATGGTCTTGTACTACATATTTTTTTGTACCTCGCTTGGAATTCTTGTATCAAGTTGGTGCCTCATCAGCTAACAGTAATCCTGGCGCTGATGGGCACAAGGCCGTTTTCTGGGAAATCATTATCTCAAAAATCCGGCCGTGACAGAGAGAACCAAACTGTGAAGCTACCGCGGAAGAGTTGAAGATGCTGCAGTACAATGCTCAAGCTTGTGATATTCTCTTCAACGGATTGTGCCCCGAAGAATTCAACAAAATCAGCCGTCTTGAGAATGCAAAGGAAATTTGGGATACTTTGATTGATATGCATGAGGGTACCGACTCCGTCAAGGAATCCAAATTGGATGTGCTTCAAAGTCAACTTGACAAGTTCAAAATGAAGGATGGTGAAGGTGTCGCTGAAATGTACTCTAGGCTCGCTCTCATCACAAATGAGATTGCCGGCTTAGGAAGTGAAGAGATGACCGATAGATTCATCATCAAGAAGATCCTAAGAGCCTTGGATGGAAAATATGATACCGTGTGCACAATGATCCAAATGATGCCCAATTACAAAGATCTCAAGCCTACGGAAGTCATTGGAAGAATTGTTGCTCATGAGATGTCACTCGAGGATAAGGAAGAGCTTCACAACAAGTCAACTGGTGCTTACAAAGCCTCATGTGTTGCGCCCACATCTTCAAGTGAGAAACAAACCTTCAATGAGGAATTGAGCCTAATGGTGTAGAATTTCAACAAGTTCTACACGAGTAGAAGCAAGGAAAGAAGTCCCAAGTCAAGGTCCTACAATGACAAAAGATCTTTGAGTCGTGAACGTAATTGCTACAATTGTGGAAGACCCGGGCACTACTCCAATGAGTGTACGGCTCCCTACAAAAGAAGAGAAGATTCACCCAAAAGGAGAAGTAGAAGAGAAGAATCACCACCTAGAGAAAGGAGGAGTAGAGATGATCTAACCTCTCGCAGAAGCAAGGATTCGGAAAGGAAGGACAAATCATCAAAGAGCTACACAAAACAAAGACATCAAGCTCATGTTGGTGAATGGGTATCCGGCTCCGACTCCGACCATCACTCCGAGAGAAGTTATCACTCCGACTCCAAATATACTCAGGATGAAGGTGTTGCCGGTCTAGCACTTGTGTCAAACAACTCCTACGACATATTTGATTCACCAAATGAAGGAATTGGAAGATGCTTCATGGCTAAAGGCCGAAAGGTATCACACCCCGAGTATGTTGATTTCAGTAGTGATGAAGATGATTTGCTAGGTGATGATGATGTACTTGTTGACAACTCTAGTGATGAAAACTATGATGAACTTGCTATTAATCATGATAATCAAGATAAAATGAATGATGATGATAAGAAGGAGATTGAGCGTCTAACTCAAGAACTAAACACTCTTAAGTTAGCTCATGAAACTACCTTGGAAGATCATCGAGAACTTTTAAAGACTCATGAAAATTTACGCTTTGAAAAGCTCAACCTTGAGCAAGAGCATGGGTTCTTAAAAGCAATCAATGATGATCTTCGCAAGAAAAGTTCTTCTTACATTGCCAAGCGTCACTTGTGCGCGTCGGTCCTAAACAAACAATTTTTTACCCCTTTCCGCGACGGCATTTGGAACCGTCGCCAAGTGAGTGTGTGCAATAGGGTGTCCTTCCCACACGACCCAGAAATCGTCGGGGATAGGCCCTCCTGGGACCTAGGTTGGGGCCGTGTGCGATCGGGCGAGGCATCAAAACCCAATCATTTCCGTAGGTATGTACATCCCACACGGTAATCCAAGAAAATCATTTCCGTAGGTATGTACATCCCACACGGTAACCCGAGAAAATCATTTCCGTAGGTATGTACATCCCACACGGTGAATCCCAGAAAAAACATTTCCGTTCGTATGTATATCACACACAGCCAATCCAAGGAATACGTTTCCGTTCTTATGTACATCCCACACAGTCAATCCAGGGAAAATGTTTCCATTCGGATGTACATCCCACACAGTTTTATGTATACGCTCGTGTGTGAAAGGTGTAACTATCACACACACTCTGTCTTGGTTAACTGTTTGCTTTCATTAACTACATCACACACGATTTGATGTAGAAAACTGTGTGGCATTGGGCTATCCATCGCAAGTGCTTTTACTGCTAGAACCATTTGCAAAGGTCCATGACCGTCTGTTCTATTTTTATTTTTGCCTGTAATTTATTATTCTAATTGGAAATTTTGAAATACGAAACGTGCTATTCAAATTCTCAGCCAATGGTTCAACAACGAATCCATAAATAAAATTTCCACTACAATATGTTCAGTAAATACAGGATTATGCAGCAATTAACTATGATGAACCGCAGTATTTAAAGGCGGTAAACGTGAAGAGACAAGTGTAAATCATTTTGACTGCCAACAGTGTTGAAGAAGCGGAATGCCCATAATGTGCCTTCCTGCATGCCATAGGCGCGAACCACTTTTGTCCAACCCCTTGTGACGATCACCCGCCCATCCTTCACCGCCTTCAGGAAGACTTCTAGAGCATTATCATGGTAGCATGATGTAACACCCCGAATGTAACTTCCCATATTTGTAACTCCAACTCTTGCCATTTTCGGCTATGTGTTATGATATTCCCTTCATGGTCGGGTTTTGTTTTTTTTCATTTTGCATTTTGTTCTTGTCATGCATCCCGTATCATGTCATCGTGTGCATTGCATTTGCATACGTGTTCGTCTCATGCATCCGAGCATTTTCCCCGTTTTCCATTTTGCAATCCGGCACTCCCACCTCCTCCGGCGCACTCCTCTTGTTTCTTTTCGTGAGCGGGTGTTGAACGTTCTCGGAATGGACCGAGGCTTGTCAAGTGGCCTTGGTATAACACCGGTAGACCACCGGTCAAGTTTCGTTCCATTTGGAGGTCGTTTGGTACTCCAACGGTTAACCGGGCAACCGCAAAGTCTGTTTGTGTGTTGCAGCAAAACCCCTCTCTAAACAGCCCAAAACCCCTCTAAGTCACTTCCATGCTCTAGGTCGTTCGATCACGATCGTGTGGGCGAAAACCGCACCTCATTTGGACTCTCCTAGCTCCCTCTACCTATATATTTGCACCTCCCCCCGAAAATCTCGGATTCCGAAACCCTAGTCCTCTCCCTCCGCGCGCCGGACGTGTCCGCCCGGCGCCGGACGAAACCGCGCCGCCGCGCCCCGGCACTCACAGCACGGCACGTGTCACTCCGTCGCCGCCCGTA
>NC_057802.1:76581514-76626036 GCF_018294505.1 Triticum aestivum
GACCGCCTCCGCCCATCGCCGTCGCGCCCCGCACCTCTCCGGCGAGGCCGGCCCCGAGCGCCGCCTCCCCGTCCCTCCTCACCGGCGCCCCGTCCTCTCCCCGAGCGCCGCCCTCTCCTTCCCCCATCTCCGGCGATGAGCACCAGCTCCGGCGAGGCGAGCTCCAGCCGGTCCTGTCGTGGAATTGTCATGGCAGATGTCCTCGTGCAAGGACTAAGTCGTGGAGCCATCGCAGCTAGGAAGCTTAAAGGGGTTAAGCGGGATAAGGAACACGAGGGTTATACTAGTTCGGCCCTTACGGTGAAGGTAAAAGCCTACGTCCAGTTGAGGTGGTATTACTTAGGGTTTTGATGACCAGGGAGCTTAATCGCTATGCCTGGCTCTTGATCTGTTGTCTCTCGTCCTGAACCGCCGCCGGGTCATCCCTTTATATAGAGAGGTTGACGCCCCGCGGCTCTCAGAGTCCCGGCCGGCTTATAACAGTATCCGGCTTGGACTCTTAACTACTCTTGCCTTACATTACAAGTCTTGCCATAACGGCGGGTTATCACTACGGGCCTTAAGCCGCCTCCGGGTCTTAAGCCCATTATTGATCCGCCATCCTCAAGCTTGGTACTGGGCTTCACGTGATGACCATTATGACGTAACCCGGCCCCTCCTGGGCGGGTGACTCTAATGGTCATATCCTCAACATTAGGCCCCAGATTGATTTGAACCGGTTCATGTCAATCTTCAAAAATCTTCAAAATCTTCCGGCTTCTGCTTGTGCAAAGGTTATAACCCGCCATGATGTCATCTTCTGGATTCTTGGTAACCCGCCATGACGTCATCTTCCATTAAATTCATTTTTTATTCTGTCATATCTCAACGGATCTTATCTTTAAAGACCATCCTGAAAATCGAGGCGTTTCTGCGGCAATATAATCATGTCTTCCGCCTCCTCTTTTCCCGCGCCCATTTAGCAGCCGGCCCTTATAAATAGGCCCAGCCCATAGGTCTTCGTCACTCTTCCCCTTCATCGTCTTCCTCCTCTGACGCTCCAGAGCCCGAGCTCCGCCGCCACCGCCGCGCACCTCGTCTTCACCGACCAAGGCCGCTGCATCAACCTGTCTTGACCAGAATCCTGCGGCGCGGCTCCGCTGCTCATCAGTACCAGTAAGTCCTCGCCGTCCCGTACCTTAGATCCGCATTAGAGCTTGCAAGTTTTCTGTGTTCTTCGTAGTTCATCGCGATTTCTTCACAGTTCCGCCACCGAGGTTCCCTTTGATCCAAAAACGGTACAGACTCCTTGCGGTAGTAGTTTCTCACTCATTTTTATGCTAGTAAATCCCCTTTGTCCACAACAAGACCTCATTTAGAGCTTATGAACTTCTCTGTATCAGTTTTTAGGTCTAGAAGTTTTTCCTTTCTAAACGACCGTTTGATCCAAAATAATCCCTGCAATCTGTAAAACTTGTTTGTGCAACACTTAGACAAAAAACTGCATCTGTTAACCATGGCGGCTCATATCGCCGGCTTAAAAGAGGCCATGCTTTGTGAAATTTCCGGCTCATTCATAATAGAGTTTTAAACAACTTGAATTGCTTATGATATCCACAGCGGCTTAGATAACCCGACACAATTAGCCATATATCATTAGGCCCCTTCATAAGCCGCCATCTTGAATGCTGAACTGAGATCTTTCTCCGGCTTAAATTTGAACCGGAAATTTTCTTTTGTCATAGGCTTCCGTCTTTCACAGTGCCGCCCAAGGCTCCCAAGGCACCCATTAGGTGCAACTGGGTGAGATCCAACGTTACTGATAATACCTTAGATGACTTCGTGAAGACGGGTTACCTGCCTAAGAAGGAGGTCATGTCCTATCGTGCCCCTGACCCGTCCGAAGAAAGACCTCAACCAAGAGACGGAGAGGTTGTTACATTTGCTGATCACATGAGCCGGGGTTTTGCACCTCCCGGCTCGAAATTCTTCAGAGATGTTCTGCACTTTTTCGATCTGCGACCTCAAGACATTGGACCCAATTCCATGTCGAACATTTGTAACTTCCAAGTGTTCTGTGAGGTGTACCTTGGAGAAGAGCCCAGCCTACTACTCTTTAGGGAGCTGTTTTATCTGAACCGCCAGAACGAGTGTGCCAACGGGCCTAGCTTGGAACTTGGCGGAATCTCAATTCAACGACGGAGAGATTGCCTCTTTCCTTATGCTGAGCCGCTAAGCCACCCAAAGGACTGGAACCAGACATGGTTCTACTGCCAGGATACTTCTCCGGCTGATGAGAACCCTCTGCCCGGCTTTCGCGCCCTGCGTCTGGAGTCAAATCACCCCCTGCCAGACAAATTATCTCAAGCTAAGCATCAACCACTTATCCCCACCATCAACAAGATTAAAGCTCTTCTGGGAAACGGCCTTAGCGGCGTTGATCTGGTCCGGGTCTGGATTGCTTGGCGGGTGATTCCTCTAAGCCGCCGCCCCGGCTTAATGTGTGATTACACGGGCCGGAAGGATGATTCTCTTCGGCACAGCCCCAATGACTTACCTGAGGACGTCATTGATGACATGACCAAGTCCCTTCTAAACGAGAGCTTAGCAGATTACAGGAGGACAGGCTTAAGTCCCTTCTGCAAAGCTAACCCGGCTCCGGCGGTAAGCTACTGATCTGAGCACCTTACTTTCCATTTTAACATTTTTCATCTTTAACTTCAAGAAACCTTTGTTGTATTTTTCGGGCTAATGATAAGTTCTGGAAGGTCAGGTATGACCATGAGGCTGCTTAAAAAGCCAGGAAGGTTAAAAAAGCCGCCAGGAGAGCTGCTCCCCGCAAGAAGGGGAGTAAGCCTAGCGCCTCAGACCTGCTTCAGTTGGATGACACCTCCGAGTCAGAGGTAACCCTTTATTCTTTAGGCTCTTCTTTTGTTTTTTTGTCTGTTTTTAACCACCTTATTGACACTGATTATCAGCAGGATGATACCAGAGCGAGTAACCCGGTGATTGAAGAGGTAACTATACTTTCCTCCGACTCGGAGCCCTTGCCAAGGCTGAAAGTCCAAAGAGTAACCCGGAAAGTAAGATTTTCACATCCTTTAGCTTATCAAGATCCTCAATTTCTTTTGAAGCGACAGATTCATGAGAGCCGGAGGCAAACCCGGACCAACAAGGAAGCAGACCTCTCCTCCGGCTTACGTGAAGCATCAAGGAAGCGCCGGACCGGGGTTATCTCCAACTTATATCCTTTTCATCCTTTGGCGGGCGTCACTCGTCAACCACTCAATTCTTCTGATTCAAACTATCAGGAAACTTCACCTTCCTCCGGGGACTCCATGCAATCTAACTTGCCGGCTTTCAAGACCGCTCCCGGGTAATGATGATCAGCTTACTTTGTGCTTATCTTACTCATGTTTTTGCACTAACCTTTTGACTTTCAGTGCACAAGCAAAACTCAACAAGAGGGCAAAGAAAAGTAACCCGGTCGAAGAGCCGGTCTTGACTGAACCCAACGCCTCTGCCTCTGAGCCGCTGTTTGCACCAGCTCCAGAAACCACCGCTCCAACTGAAGAACAAGCCATGGAAGGTTCTGACAACCCGGAGATTCCCAGCCCAGCTCAACCGGCCGATGACCCAGATGTGGTGATTACCCGGACCGAATATGTTGAGCCGGGAAGACCCACTGTGCTGGCTAGATGCTCTGCTAAGGAAGAACTGCTGGAGCGCCGCAGGGCCAGACTGGATATCACTAACTATGCTAACTTGAGCATTGCAGATATTGTCGCTGGTTATATTGGTCAAGTGCACAACAGCCGGGACCTGGAAATTGACATGGTGAAGCAGATACAGCGAAAATCTGAGGTATAATTCTCTTGCTTACTCCATAGTCATCCTTACCATGCTAGCCCCCAAGTCTATTACTTCTGATAGAATATGTTGTAGACTTAATACCGGCTTACCTGGTAACACTCAAGGGCCGGGTTAAACAGCCTAGGTGAACCGGTCTTTTACCTTATGTTTTAATCAAGTACTTGAGCAACTTTGCCCATTAGCCCCCAAGTGCCAAGCACCTTTGCCTGCAAAGTGCTTGGGACTTATTTTCATGAACCGGCATTATAAATAAAGCTTCTCAGCCTACATTAGCCCCCAAGTGCCAAGTGTCTTTGCTTGCAAAGTGCTTGGGACTTTAATGTTGCATGATAGTCACTCAAACTGTAACCCGGAACTTTTACAGGCTGCCTGCAAGAAACTTGAATCGGAAATCTCTGATCTGAAGACCCGCCTGAAGACTCAGGAAAATGAGACCCAGAAGGACAATGCCAAATTTGAGTTCAGTGTATCTGCACAAGAAAAACTAAAGAAAAAAAATCTGAAACAGAAAGAAAAGCCTGGGCCGATGAGAAGACTGCCTTGCTCAGCCGGGCCGAACAAGCGGAGGCAGCTCTTACTGAAAGAACCGCCGAACTCTCCGGCTTAAAACGCCATGTATCGCAGATGGTCTCCGCAATCTTCAGTAAGTTACTCTGTAAGCTTTAAATAAGTTTACATCATTCATGTCTCATAAGCCCCTCCATTGCCATCAGCTCACCTGGCTTTGTTATACAGGTCCCAGAAGCTCCAATCTCAATCAGAACATGCTGACCAAGCTGAAGGCTGTTTACACCTTGGTGGAGCAACTCTACACCGGGTCACAGCATGCTTTAGCCGTTGTGGCTCTGTCCAATGAGGTTCCCACTCACCTGGCAGACATACTCAGGTGGCTTGCCGTACTTCCTCAACGCTTCCAAGAGCTGAGACGGGCTTCTGCAAGAGCCGGAGCTATAGCTGCTCTGAGCCGGGCCAAGGCGTTTCTACCGGAGCTAGACCCGGCCGACATCGCTCTTGGATACCCCAGCCTGAAGGAAGACGGTACCCCCTTTGACCAGAAAGACTTCGCCGCCTGTGTGAAGAGCGTGCGCCCAGTGGCCACCTTGATTGGGAATGACACAGATCTTACCAAGTATCAGCCGGGCTATGACACAGAGAATCAGAGGATCCCAACTCCACGCTATGAAGCAGTCAGCTTGATCCCTCCGACTCGTAAGCATACCTTCACCCCAGAAGTTGACCCGGCCGGGTTAATTGATGATGAGGCTCAATTCGAAGCTTTGAGTGGCATTGACTGGAAATCAACAACCTTCCAGGTCATGGAAACAGCCAGAGGAGCGGAGAGGGATGAGCCGGGAGCTTCAACCCAACAAGCACCTTGACTTCTTAGGCGGCTCATGGTTACGCCTTAAAAACAATGCCTCACCTTTTGGACTCGGGGAGTCCTGTAATAGAGTAGGACAAACACTTAATTTTGTCCTGCCATCGTGCACGTGTGCAGCGCTTAACTCTGTTGAAGCTGCTCTTTTATATTCCTCCGGGTTATGTTTGATCATTTACTTTTCTTAATTGTCCTGCAAGCCTTCAAGTACACTTCCGGTTTATGTAACCCAGATAATGAGGTTGAGAACTCAACTCCGGCTCACCAGCATCGATAATGCTTATTGTGTGCTATCAACATTGTTAATCAAAGTTAAGCCGGCGGAGTAAGAACCGCCCTTGCACACTGTTGATATGATCAGAAGAACTTGTTGCAAACCAAAAGATCAAAACTTAGGGGCTTCTGGTTCGAATATGACCAGAGAACCGTCCCAAAGGGGTTATGCTAAGATTCGAATGCAATCATATAGCCCCCAGTGGCTTTGGCGTTGCCGATCAAGAGGGTACCGACAGCTATGTTCTCTTAGGTTCGAATACGACCCATGTTTGAACAGGAAGCCCCCAAATGACCTTAAGAGTTGTTTAACGACGCTGATTCGAATACGATCCACGTCGGTTCCCAAAGGGGGTTGAGCTATGATTCAAATATGACCAAGAAAAACTCCCCAATGAGCTCGGTAATTTGCCAATCAAGTGGGTATTGACAGCTATGTTCTCTTTGGTTCGAATATGACCTATGTTTGAACAGGAAGCCCCCAAGTGATCATATTGTTAACGGCTAGATTCGAATACGATCATAAGCCGGATCCACCTCCAAGTGACCATGTAATGTTGTAATGGAAATAACACATTTACCTTTGGAGGAGAAAAGGATAGAGGTCCTACTTTATTATTTATCATAATATATACATGGCTATAGAAATATGTACATTATGAGAGCCGGTGGCTCAAGTGTAATAAGGCCGAAGCTGAGCTATGTTCCACGGCCGACGGGTCTCTTCCTCCGACTTACGTGAATCTTTGTGCTCCCGAACATCGATAAGGTAGTATGACCCGTTGTGCAAGTTCTTGCTGACCACAAAGGGCCCTTCCCAAGGCGGGGATAACTTGTGTGCATCTGTTTGATCTTGGATGAGCCGGAGCACCAGATCACCTCCCTGGAAGACCCTGGACTTAACCCGGCGGCTGTGATAGCGGCGTAGGTCTTGTTGGTAAATCGCCGAGCGAGCTGCTGCCACATCACGTTGTTCGTCCAACAAGTCAAGAGCATCTTGGCGCGCCCGCTCATTATCCGCCTCAACATAAGCCGCCACTCGAGGCGAGTCATGACGGATGTCGCTAGGGAGGACCGCCTCCGCTCCATAAATCATGAAGAAAGGCGTGTAACCCGTAGACCTGTTAGGAGTAGTATTGATGCTCCATAACACGGAGGGTAACTCCTCCACCCAACAACCCGGCGTCCGTTGCAAAGGGACCAAGAGCCGGGGCCTGATGCCCTTCAAGATTTCCTGATTGGCTCTCTCAGCTTGACCATTGGACTGAGGGTGAGCCACTGATGAAACATCAAGCCGAATATGCTCTCGTTGACAAAACTCCTCCATGGCGCCCTTAGACAGATTGGTACCATTGTCAGTTATAATGCTGTGTGGAAAACCAAAGCGAAATATCACCCTTTTCATGAACTGAACCGCTGTGGCTGCGTCACACTTACTAACTCGCTCTGCTTCAACCCACTTTGTGAACTTGTCGACCGCCACCAAGAGGTGGGTCTTCTTATCCTTGGATCTTTTAAAAGGTCCAACCATATCCAGCCCCCAGACCGCAAATGGCCAAGTGATTGGAATCATCCTCAATTCTTGAGCCGGCACATGAGCCCGTCGCGAGAACCTCTGACAACCGTCGCATTTACTGACCAAGTCCTCTACATCAGCATGAGCCGTCAGCCAATAAAAACCATGAAGAAAAGCCTTGGCCACAAGGGATTTCGAGCCGGCATGATGGCCACAATCCCCCTCGTGAATCTCACGTAAAATTTCTTGACCTTCCTCAGGGGAAACTCAACGCTGGAAAGTTCCAGTGATACTGCGACGATGCAGCTCGCCATTGATAATTATCATTGACTTAGACTGCCGGGTTATTTGTCTGGCCAAAGTTCCATCCTCAGGCAATTCTCCCCGGGTCATGTAAGCCAAGTATGGTACTGTCCAGTCTGGGATAATGTGGAGAGCCGCCACCAACTGCGCCTCCGGGTCAGGAACAGCCAAGTCTTCCTCTGTAGGCAACTTAACAGAAGGGTTATGCAAAATGTCCAAGAAAATATTAGGCGGCACCGACTTTCGCTGAGAGCCCAGCCGGCTTAATGCATCAGCCGCCTCGTTCTTCCTGCGATCGATGTGCTCTACTTGGTAACCCTGAAAATGTCCAGCAATGGCATCGACTTCGCGGTGATAAGCCGCCATGAGAGGGTCCTTGGAATCCCACTTGCCTAACACTTGTTGGGCCACTAAATCCGAGTCGCCAAAGCACCTTACCCGGCTCAAGCTCATCTCCTTAGCCATCCGAAGACCATGGAGCAAGGCCTCGTACTCAGCCGCATTGTTAGTACAGGGAAACATCAACCGTAGCACATAGCAAAACTTGTCACCTCGAGGGGAAGTTAATACAACTCCAGCCCCCGAGCCCTCCAATTGCCTAGACCCGTCGAAGTGAATAGTCCAGTATGTATTATCCGGTTTCTCTTCAGGCACCTACAGCTCTGTCCAATCGTTTATGAAATCCACCAATGCTTGAGATTTGATAGCAGTGCGTGGCTCGTATTTCAGACCATGAGGCCCAAGTTCTATAGCCCACTTAGCCACTCTTCCTGTGGCTTCTCTGTTTTGGATGATATCTCCTAGGGGAGCAGAACTAACCAAAGTGATAGGGTGACCCTGGAAATAATGCTTCTGCCATGAATACCCCATAAACAAGCTTCTGCCAATGTGGATACAGTTGTTTGGACTGAATGAGTACTTCGCTGACGTAGTAAACCGGCCGCTGAACCGGATACTCCTTACCCGCTTCCTTACGCTCCACCACCACAGCCACACTGACGGCTCGTGTGTTAGCGGCTACATACAGCAATAAGGGCTCCTTGTCAACAGGAGCAGCAAGGACCGGGGGCTCAGCCAGCTGTCTCTTCAAATCCTCAAAAGCAGTATTAGCAGCATCATTCCAGATAAAGTCATCTGTTTTCTTCATCAGCTGGTACAGTGGCATAGCCTTTTCACCCAAACGGCTTATAAACCGGCTCAAAGCAGCGATGCGGCCCGCCAGACGCTGGACGTCGTTTATGCACGCCGGCTTAGCCAGAGAGGTGATTGCTTTGATCTTTTCCGGGTTAGCTTCGATGCCTCTGTGAGAAACCAGAAAACCCAAGAGCTTGCCTGCGGGATGTGACACCCAAGTTTTTATTTGGATTTTTCAAAAGATTTTATTTGACTTGAGGGGAGTGATTTAAATTTTTCTTCAAGAGAACTCTCCCTCTCATAAATTTTTCTTTATGGCAAAAGTTTTGTTTGGATTCACCCAAGATCTGCCTTTGGTCTTGGAAGTTCTTGCTTTTCATTTGGACTCAAGACAAAATGTTTTTCATTTGGGAAAATAACTTTTGAAAATCTTTTTGAATTTGCACTATGGCTTTTGGAAAGTCCTTTGCCACTTTCAACAATTCCTTCTTGACATGGCATTAGTGCAAATCCTCTCTCCTAACCACTTCCTCACCTTCGGATCATGATTTGCATCAAATCCAGCAAGTTGAACCTCCCCATGTGATTACTTCCATTCAAATTCTATTCAAATAAATTTCTGGCTTCTTTTCTAGCACTTGGAGATTTACAAAGGAACTCCACTTTCTGTCTTGATTTTTGCCACCAAACCTTCTTCCCCTCCTAGTCCTTTGAACCCTCAACCTAGAACCATGAAGATCCACTGGTCTTCAGTTCAAAATTTTCAAACTACACTTGCTGCAAGTTTGGACCAGATTTGTCAAATTTGGTGAAATTCATTCAAAACCTTCTCCAAAAATTCCAAGTAAAATCAGGCAGCCTCTGGGTGCATTGAGTGGTCATCTCACCAAGTTACAGCTCCAGAAAAATTCATCTGATTGCAAAAACCTTCTGTCGAACACCTGCAGTGCACTGTCCTTGTCACATTCAGAAAGTTCAGAGAACACTGCAGTGGCTTGCTGTCGTTTTCTTCAGAGGAGGACGTCGATCTCGCCAGTGCCACCGCGTCGCCTTGCTCCTCGTCCCCGCCCTCTTGTTCCTGCACCGCACGAACGCCTGGCGCCTTGCGGGCGTCAGCGACGAGCAGCAGAAGGTGCGCCGCCCCGTGACCGACGCCGGCGGCGGCTTTGCGGACGCCAGCGGGAGACACGGCGCCAACGACGCCACCCAGCGCTGCCCAAACCACCGGAGCTCGCCGCGTGGCCTTCCACTCCCCCGAATGCGCTGCCGCTCTCGTCGTGAACCGCAGGGCGCGGAGCGCGCTCTCTGCCGCCGTTGAGCCCGTGCGGTCACCTCACCGTGGACCGACGCCATTACGCCAAGACCATCTCCGTTTAGCTGTAAAACGACTCCAGTAACCTCGACTGATGCTGCCTGGCCGCTCAAACCGCCTGCCAATCCACTGCTCCGCCGTAATCGCTCGCCGGAGAATCTCCGTTCACGGCCACCCCATCGATCCGCCTATAAATAGAGGCCCCGAGCTTCAACTCGAGCACCCACCAGCCCTGCACTCCCCCTAGAGCACGCCTAGCCACTGGAAGAGCCCCGAGGAGGTCTCCTTCCTCGACTCCGGCCGCCGCGACCCGCCACAGGATCCAGCCCGATTCGCCCCCGTGTGTGCTCCTCCACCTCCATTCTCTTACCAGTAGCTTCACCCTGCATCCCTCTTTCTGACCCGCACTTCAATTTGAAGCTTGCAGCCCTCCACCGGAGTTCCCCATCCTCACCCGAGCCGCCGTCCGCCGGAGAAAGTGTCGCCGTCGATGTGGTGCTCCCCGTTGGACGAGTCCACCACCCACCGACGCGGAAGAAGACGCTGAAGCTCTTGGTACCCTCCGTTTCTCCTAACTCGCCGTGGTTCGACGCCGGCGTCCACCGCAGTCTTCGGGCGCCGGCGAGCTTTTCAAACCTGACATGTGGACCCCGCGTGTCAGCCTCTGTTCTTTTATTCGCGAACCGTTTTTTGTTGGCGCCTTCGGGCAAAATACGTTTTCTCCTTTGCGCTTGCGCATTCCCAACCGAAGCATTTTCTGTTTTCTCAGTTAAAACCCTGGAACTTTTCTGTTTCATTACAGATAAGTCCCTGGACAGAAACCTTTATAACTTTTTAATAAAAAGGAATTTTTGAGTGATTCTTTTTCTGACAATCTTCAAATTTTGTCTAGTTTTTTATGGGATTTATTAGAAAAATATTTGGAAAAGTTTCTGTGCAAGTGTTGGTTTTCACGTGAGTACCCGTTCCGTGATTGCCGTAGGTTCCGGAAGAGGTGACGGAGCCGCGAACTTCACCGAGCTAGACTCCGGCTTCTCCAAACCAGGCAAGCATGTTTTGAACATTTGATATGACAGATGTTTTACATGTTCACGTGAGAGTTTGTGCGTGGCATATGAGTGTCGGTACATACCTCGTTGCTCGTAAGGCAATGACCCGGTTGTTCCAAAGTCGCGATGATCTCTGATGAGAGATGGCCTAATCATGTGGTGACATGAAGGGCAGCAAGGTGGTACTGTTGTAGCATACCAGCCTTGCGTCATCCGACTTTCTTCGACGTTAACGTGGTTGGAGCCACGTTATCGTCCTTTTCCCGCATGTTCCAAAGTTGCGATGACCTCTGATGAGAGGTGGCCTAATCATGTGGTGACATGAAGGGCAGCAAGGTGGTAATGTTGTAGCATACCAGCCTTGCGTCATCCGACTTTTCCGACGTTAACATGGTTGGAGCCGTGTTACCGTTCTTTCCCCTTCCGTGCTACCACATGTCTCATTGCCAGGATGCGGTTTAGTAAGTTGGTAACCTCTTTCCGTGTACACACCAAACAGAGAGGCCGGGATGACGGTACCTTGGCCCAGGATTAAAGCCAGTCATCCGGTCAGGGGGCATGGGTGTTTCCGGTTGGGACCGAGAGGGGGGGCACCCCCTTAGAGCGCGCGTATAGAAATTTGATCCCATGCTACGCGAGGTTGTAGCCTCCCCGTCTCAAGGTTTTTCTTGAACGTCGCCGAGGGTGATCCCTGGCTTCGGATGGTTGAATTGGGTGTGTACTGGTTAGACGTGTTTCTTCCAAAATACCGTAGACGGAACTAGTCCCCGTGACTACTGAAATCCGTTGGCTGTGGTTAAGTACAAACTCTGCAGAGTCAATTCTTTCCAAATCATCGTATCCATGATCAGTAATGTAAACATTATATCCATATCTATCCGTGTGAAAAACTTGTCCCCGGTGAACAAGCTCAGTAGTAAACCCAGTTTTATTGTTACTCCTGTGGATGGACTAACTTTATATTCGTCGCATGCTTGTGAAAATTTATGTTTCCGAACGATTGTATTATTGAGCTGTGATATAAGCCCTTTATGTGACGTCGCGCAGACGTCCGACTGTGGCATGCACTGTCTTTATTTTCTGTTATAAGCCCTTTATGTGGTGTCGCCCCGACGCCCGACTGCGGCATTGTTATTCCGCATTTTCCGCTCGAGGAGTCTTTCAGACACTCGTTTGGCACCAGTATTGTTATTCCGCATCTTCCGCTCGAGGAGTCTTTCAGACACTCGTTTGGCACCAGTATTATTATTCCGCATTTTCCGCTCGAGGAGTCTTTCAGACACTCGTTTGGCACCAGTATTATTATGCTGCATTTTCCGCTCGAGGAGTCTTTCAGACACTCGTTTGGCACCAGTATTACTATTCTGCAGTTTCCGCTCGAGGCGTCATTCAGACCCTCGCTTGGCACCCAGTATTTATTATTTCTATGTCTGATCGCACTGGTTAACTTGTTCATGTTGCATTCGTTATATCTTATGTCCGAACTGTCTTGCCAGTACTTTCATAGTACTCACCTGGCTTGTTGATTTGGCCAGATGTTGACGAAGGCGATCTCTTGGATGAAGAGTTTGATAGCGTGTCCGATACCTAGAGGAGTCCCAGTCAGTCCTGCGCGATCCCGGATATTGGTCACTTGTATTGTATACGCTTCCGCCACCCGCAATAAGTCTTCTCGAGCCTCACTCCGACGCTCGAAGAGCTGTAGTCTTCTGGAATCATATCACTCGCTTCGCGGTGATATTTCCACCACCGTTATTATCGTGAGTTAGTAGTTGCCACCCTATCCGCCGTATTGTTTTAGCGGCGTGCATGTAATAAATTGTTGAGCAGTCTCTGCTCAACCTTGTATTATATTTAGTACTCCTGGTATTTTTCTGTGACCAAGATATTGTCTACCAGTGAGAAGGAATTCTTCCTCGCTGGTCCGTATAAGGGATTGGTCTCTCAATAATTATTTTATTGAAAAACCGGTCGTGACAAGCTTGGTATCAGAGCCAGGCTGACTGTAGGAAGCCACTAGGTGCGAGCGCTAATCGGTTATTAGCGTTTTTGTGCTTTTTCAGCATTTTTGCAATTGTAGCTATTTTCTGTTAGTCATCATAAATTTATGACATGACTACTCAGAATTTTTGCCTACTTTTGTAGATGGCTGGCAGCAGCGGTGAGAATCGAGTGTTCACCAACGTGCCCGAGGGGTTTGTCAATCTCCTCGTCTCCGTCACCAAGCTCGCGATCGGGCCAGCAGCTCGCCCGGAGTTCACACTCTATCAGCACAAGCTCAGTGACGACGTGTCTATGCACCAAGCTGTGGTGCAGTTCAAGGGAGGACGATCTGCTGCTCGCCACTTCCGTTTTGTGGGAAGGGCCATGCCTACGGAGAGGCATGCCATGCAGATGGCTGCCCGTGAGGCGATAGCTCGCCTTCGGGACATCCTTCCTACGATGAAGACTCGTTGCTACCGCTACCTCCCATGCCATGTGCCATACACCAGCCACTATGTGTTCGCCTGCCATCGGGGAGAAAGAGATGAAGCCATCGAGATGGTTGTGGAGTATCTCAAGGCTCTGGAGGAGTCTTTCGACAACCTCGTAGATGATCTTGTGGCTGCCCGCATGGACTTAGTCCGGGGCGGTCCTGCCAGCAGGAAGGAGCTCCTCCACACGGCGCCGCCTCTGACATTCGTCTCATCTTCAGCCTCGTATGCACCGGCCGTTTTGGCCACTGCTCGCCGTCTGCCTACCACTGAGGAGTTCGACCGTGTCATCGCTCCTACTCCTGTCAGAGCCGCACCGCCTGCCGCACGCGCTCTACCACCAGTCGCCCCTGCACCATCACCGCAGCGTAGCGTCACGCGCCAGGAGCCAGCTAGAGAGGAGGAGGTTGACTCTCCTGGACCGCTGAGCCTTGCCATCGGCAAGGGGAAGGATATCTTCACCATCTCCGACTGAGAGCACCGAGTAGCCGCGTGTTATGCCTGCTTGTATGATGTGTTGTTTTATCTGTACGCTAGTTGTGTTGGTGTGTTTGCTGCCTTCCGGAGTAGTACGCTAGTTTTTAATAACATGTCAGGATTGTGTACGTGCATCCTGAGTGCTGTATCTTGTGTTTGCTTTTCGCATGTAAGATTTATGTTAAGCACTTCTTCTCCATGAAAAATCATTTGTGTTTCTTTGAAAACCTTGAAGCCTTTTGATTATTGCCTTTGCGAGATTTTTTTTGTGATACACATTTTTTCTCATGGGTTTTGCAAATAATACCCCAGACTGGAAAAATGTCTCGCCCGTGGAGTCGCTCCATGCCCAATCAGCCAGAAGAGGTTTACGGGACACAGACCAGCAACAATTTCACTCAGGGCCAGTCCAGCCAACAAGACAGCGAAGCAGCACTGTCTCAAGTATGCCGTCTCTTCGAGCAAAGCCAGCAACAGCACCAAGAGATGATGAACCATGTCATCAACATGGGAAACCACCGTGAACCCTATCAACCACATTCCAAGTTATCTGAGTTATAGAAGACTCGCCCCTCAACTTTTGCTCACACCGATAGACCACTGGAAGCCGATGATTGGCTTCGTGAAATTGAAAGGAAACTGATTATTGCTCAGTGCTCAGATCATGAGAAGGTGCTTTATGCACCACACTACCTTACTGGAGCAGCCGCAGCATGGTGGGAAAACTTCCTACACATGCATCCCAGGGAACACAACATCACCTGGGAAGACTTCAAGGAAGGCTTCCGTGGGGCACACATCCCCAGGAGCATCCTAAAGATCAAGAAGAGAGAGTTTGATGACCTGAAGCAAAGAGGCATGTCAGTGACAGAGTACAATGGTCAGTTCACTCAGCTGTCTCGTTATGCCTACGACGAGCACATGACAGAAAGCAAGAAGATGGAAAAATTCCTGGACGGCCTGGCACCAGCGTTAAGATGCCAACAGATCATGCACACCTTTCCGGATTTTAAGACGCTGGTGGACAAGGCCATCACCTTGGAGAATGAGCGCCGTAGTCTGGAAGATATCCGCAAGCGGAAGAGGGACAAGACGACTCTTGCCCGCAGCAACCGAGGCAAGACTGAGGTCCCAAGGACAGACACAAGGAGATCCACGACTACTGAGCCAAGGCCCGTCGGACAATTTCATGCCAGGGACAAGGAGTTCACATACCGTTCAGGGGTCACCTGCTATGCTTGTGGTCAACAAGGGCATTATGCTAAACAATGCCCGAAGCCAAGAGACTCGGCACCCAAGCCGAACAATGGTGGAAACAATCCAGCCCCCAAGCGCAACAACTTCAACCCCAGCAACAACCACAGGAAGGGTCACCTGAACCATGTGACCAGGGAAGAAGCGCAGAATGCCCCAGACATCGTGCTCGGTACGTTCCCTGTCAACACAGTAACTGCCACGGTTTTGTTTGATTCTGGAGCTTCCCATTCGTTCGTTTCGAAGAGTTTTGTTTCGCAACATGGTTTTCCGATACTTCCCTTGGAAAAATCTATGATCATCAAGTCCCCCGGAAATAAGCAAATCGCTCAGGGTTACTGCCAAGGAGTGGTCATTGAGTTCGAAGGACTACAATTCCACGCGAATCTCATGTGTTGGAAAGTAAAGGACTGGATGTCATTTTAGGGATGGACTGGTTGACCACCAACAAAGGATTCATCGACTGTTTCAATCGGACAGTGATTCTCACCCACCATCACGGCAAGACGATAAGAGTTTCCGCCCAAGAAAGGCCACGATCACAGCAACCAAAACTGAACAAGATGGACATTGCAGAACTGAGAAAAGTTCCAGTGGTATGCGAGTTTCCTGATGTATTCCCTGAAGAACTACCAGGCAAGCCACCAGACTGAGAGATATAATTCAGCATTGAACTAGCACCTGGCACCGCTCCCATCTATAAGAAGCCGTATAGAATGGCACCCTCAGAATTGGTGGAGTTGAAGAAGCAGATAAAGGAGTTGTTGGACAAAGGATTTATTCGAGCCAGCTCCTCACCATGGGGTTCGCCAGTGTTGTTCGCCAAGAAGAAGGATGGGACGCTGAGACTGTGTATAGACTATCGAGCCCTCAATATGGTCACCATCAAAAACAAATATCCGATGCCACGGATAAATGATTTGTTTGACCAGCTCACACAAGCCAAGGTATTTTCAAAGATTGATTTGAGATCGGGATACCATCAACTGAAGGTACGAACAGAAGATATCCCCAAGACAGCATTCACTTCCAGATATGGGTTATACGAGTTTACAGTGATGCCTTTTGGACTAACGAACGCCCCCGCATATTTCGTCCACCTCATGAACAAAGTGTTCATGAAATTCATGGACAAATTTGTGGTGGTATTCATTGACGATATTCTCGTTTACTCAAGGACACCAGAAGAGCATGCTGAGCACCTCAGGATTGTTTTGGGAGAATTGAGGAAACATCAGTTATACGCAAAATTTAGTAAATGCGAATTTTGGCTAAGACAAGTTGGTTTCTTGGGCCATATATTGAACCAAGAAGGCGTGGCCGTAGACCCAGAAAAAGTCAAGGC
Organism: Triticum aestivum; assembly: GCF_018294505.1. NCBI lineage: Eukaryota > Viridiplantae > Streptophyta > Magnoliopsida > Poales > Poaceae > Triticum > Triticum aestivum. The sequence continues at coordinate 76,597,882 of NC_057802.1, forward strand.
CATACTAGACTGGAAGCCACCCGCCAATGTTACAGATGTGCGGAGTTTCCTAGGAATGGCCGGATATTACAGGAGATTTATTGAAGGATTCTCCACTGTGGAAAAAACCTATGACACAGTTACTCAAGAAGGACAAGAAATTCGTATGGACGGAAGCATGTGAGCAGAGCTTCCAAGAACTCAAGAAGAAGCTGACAACCGCACCAGTCTTAACTGTGCCAGACATACACAAGAGCTTTGAAGTGTATTGTGACGCGTCCCGAAAAGGTCTCGGATGCGTGCTAATGCAGGATGGCAAGGTTGTCGCATATGCCTCCAGGCAGCTGCGAAAACATGAGGAAAATTACCCAACACATGACCTGGAGCTAGCAGCAGTCATACATGCACTCAAGGAATGGAGGCACTTTCTGTTGGGAAATCGCTGTGAAATATATACAGACCATAAGACCCTCAAATATATTTTCACACAGCCAGAGCTGAATTTACGCCAACGACGCTGGTTGGAACTGGTCAAAGACTATGACGTCGGCATTCACTACCACCCAGGGAAAGCAAATGTAGTGGCCGATGCCCTTAGTCGAAACCCCAGCACGGACAATGACGGTCCGCAAAACTTGAGGCCTGAGTTTCAGCGAGAGTTCGCTAGGCTCAACATGATGTTAGTCTCTGAGGGCACCGTATCGAACCTGGAGATACAACCCACCCTGGTGGAACAAATCAAGAAGGCTCAGCAGGGACATCCCAGCATCGAAGGCATAAAGAAGAAAATGAATCTGAGTAAGACTTCAGAGTTCGTCACCGACAGTGAAGGAACATTATGGTACCGAGACAGACTTTGCGTACCTAACATTGAGGAACTCAAGCAACAGATCTTGACGGAGAGCCACACTGCTCCATACTCGATTCATCCTGGAGGAACCAAAATGTACAAGGACATTCAGGAAAGATTTTGGTGGCACGGTATGAAAAGAGATATAGCCACATTCATTGCTTGTTGCGATTCGTGTCAGCGCATCAAGGCCGAGCATCAAAAGCCAGCAGGGCTACTCCAACCAAACAGGATACCAGAGTGGAAATGGGATGAAATAGGAATGGATTTCATCGTCGGATTACCCCGATCACAGCGTGGGAATGACGCCATATGGGTCATCACAGAATGACTAACCAAGGTTGCTCATTTCATTCCCGTGAAGACTACCTACTCCACCCAAAGACTGGCAAAACTTTATCTCTCCCGTATAGTTTGTTTGCACGGAGTCCCAAAGACTATAATATCAGACCGAGGCACCCAATTTGTCTCCAAATTTTGGGACCACCTACAACAAGCTCTGGGCACGCAACTAGCTTTCAGTACAGCATACCACCCTCAGACTGATGGATAGACGGAACGTGTGAACCAGATCCTAGAGGATATGCTAAGAGCCTGTGTGCTCACCTATGGATCCAGTTGGGAAGAGAGTTTGCCGTATGCCGAATTTGCTTACAACAACAGTTACCAAGCCAGCTTGCAAATGGCACCCTTTGAAGCATTGTACGGACGAAGGTGTCGTACCCCATTGAATTGGTCAGAGACAGGTGACAGCCGTATCTTCGGCCCGGATATGCTTAAAGAGGCCGAGGAGAAAGTTAAACAAATCCGGGACAGACTCAAGACAGCACAGAGCCACCAAAAGAGCTACTATGATCAGAAGCACCGTGAGGTCAGCTTTGAACCCGGTGATTCCGTATACCTCCGAGTATCTCCTATGAGGGGTCTGCAACGGTTCAAAATAAAGGGGAAGCTAGCCCCAAGATTTATTGGACCATTTTGTGTAAAGGCACGAAGAGGCACGGTGGCCTACCAACTAGACCTCCCCAAGGAGCTGTCAGACGTCCATGACGTGTTCCACGTCTCACAGTTAAGAAAATGTGTGAGCAACCCAGAAAAACATGTACCTCATGAGGACATTGATATGCAACCAGATCTCACCTACAGAGAAAGACCAGTAAAGATTTTAGAAGAGTCTGAACGGAGGACCCATCAAAAAACAACAAGTTTTTTCAGGGTTCAGTGGAGCAACCACACTGAGGATGAAGCTACATGGGAAAGGGAGGATTTCCTTCGAGCAGAGTATCCATATCTATTTGAGGATCAGCAGAAATCTCAAGGACGAGATTTTTCCTAAGGGGGTAGGTGTTGTGACACCCAAGTTTTTATTTGGATTTTTCAAAAGATTTTATTTGACTTGAGGGGAGTGATTTAAATTTTTCTTCAAGAGAACTCTCCCTCTCATATATTTTTCTTTATGGCAAAAGTTTTGTTTGGATTCACCCAAGATCTGCCTTTGGTCTTGGAAGTTCTTGCTTTTCATTTGGACTCAAGACAAAATGTTTTTCATTTGGGAAAATAACTTTTGAAAATCTTTTTGAATTTGCACTATGGCTTTTGGAAAGTCCTTTGCCACTTTCAACAATTCCTTCTTGCCATGGCATTAGTGCAAATCCTCTCTCCTAACCACTTCCTCACCTTTGGATCATGATTTGCATCAAATCCAGCAAGTTGAACCTCCCCATGTGATTACTTCCATTTAAATTCTATTCAAATAAATTTATGGCTTCTTTTCTAGCACTTGGAGATTTACAAAGGAACTCCACTTTCTGTCTTGATTTTTGGCACCAAACCTTCTTCCCCTCCTAGTCCTTTGAACCCTCAACCTAGAACCATGAAGATCCACTGGTCTTCAGTTCAAAATTTTCAAACTACACTTGCTGCAAGTTTGGACCAGATTTGTCAAATTTGGTGAAATTCATTCAAAACCTTCTCCAAAAATTCCAAGTAAAATCAGGCAGCCTCTGGGTGCATTGAGTGGTCATCTCACCAAGTTACAGCTCCAGAAAAATTCATCTGATTGCAAAAACCTTCTGTCGAACACCTGCAGTGCACTGTCCTTGTCACATTCAGAAAGTTCAGAGAACACTGCAGTGGCTTGCTGTCGTTTTCTTCAGAGGAGGACGTCGATCTCGCCAGTGCCACCGCGTCGCCTTGCTCCTCGTCCCCGCCCTCTTGTTCCTGCACCGCACGAACACCTGGCGCCTTGCGGGCGTCGGCGACGAGCAGCAGAAGGTGCGCTGCCCCGTGACCGACGCCAGCGGCGGCTTTGCGGATGCCAGCGGGAGACACGGCGCCGACGACGCCACCCAGCGCCGCCCAAACCACCGGAGCTCGCCGCGTGGCCTTCCACTCCCCCGAATGCGCTGCCGCTCTCGTCGTGACCCGCAGGGCGCGGAGCGCGCTCTCTGCCGCCGTTGAGCCCGTGCGGTCACCTCACCGTGGACCGACGCCATTACGCCAAGACCATCTCCGTTTAGCTGTAAAACGACTCCAGTAACCTCCACTGATGCTGCCTGGCCGCTCAATCCGCCTGCCAATCCACTGCTCCGCCGTAATCGCTCGCCGGAGATTCTCCGTTCATGGCCACCCCGTCGATCCGCCTATAAATAGAGGCCCCGAGCTTCAACTCGAGCACCCACCAGCCCTGCACTCCCCCTAGAGCACGCCTAGCCACTTGAAGAGCCCCGAGGAGGTCTCCTTCCTCGACTCCGGCCGCCGCGACCCGCCACGGGATCCAGCCCGATTCGCCCCCGTGTGTGCTCCTCCGCCTCCATTCTCTTACCAGTAGCTTCACCATGCATCCCTCTTTCTGACCCGCACTTCAATTTGAAGCTTGCAGCCCTCCACCGGAGTTCCCCATCCTCACCCGAGCCGCCGTCCGCCGGAGAAAGTGTCGCCGTCGACGTGGTGCTCCCCGTTGGACGAGTCCACCACCCACCGACGCGGAAGAAGACGCTGAAGCTCTTGGTACCCTCCGTTTCTCCTAACTCGCCGTGGTTCGACGCCGGCGTCCACCGCAGTCTTCGGGCGCCGGCGAGCTTTTCAAACCTGACATGTGGACCCCGCGTGTCAGCCTCTGTTCTTTTATTCGCGAACCGTTTTTTGTTGGCGCCTTCGGGCAAAATACGTTTTCTCCTTTGCGCTTGCGCATTCCCAACCGAAGCATTTTCTGTTTTCTCAGTTAAAACCCTGGAACTTTTCTGTTTCATTACAGATAAGTCCCTGGACAGAAACCTTTATAACTTTTTAATAAAAAGGAATTTTTGAGTGATTCTTTTTCTGACAATCTTCAAATTTTGTCTAGTTTTTTATGGGATTTATTAGAAAAATATTTGGAAAAGTTTCTGTGCAAGTGTTGGTTTTCACGTTAGTACCCGTTCCGTGATTGCCGTAGGTTCCGGAAGAGGTGACGGAGCCGCGAACTTCGCCGAGCTAGACTCCGATTTCTCCGAACCAGGCAAGCATGTTTTGAACATTTGATATGACAGATGTTTTACATGTTCACGCGAGAGTTTGTGCGTGGCATATGAGTGTCGGTACATACCTCGTTGCTCGTAAGGCAACGACCCGGTTGTTCCAAAGTCGCGATGATCTCTGATGAGAGATGGCCTAATCATGTGGTGACATGAAGGGCAGCAAGGTGGTACTGTTGTAGCATACCAGCCTTGCGTCATCCGACTTTCTTCGACGTTAACGTGGTTGGAGCCACGTTATCGTCCTTTTCCCGCATGTTCCAAAGTTGCGATGACCTCTGATGAGAGGTGGCCTAATCATGTGGTGACATGAAGGGCAGCAAGGTGGTACTGTTGTAGCATTCCAGCCTTGCGTCATCCGACTTTTCCGACGTTAACATGGTTGGAGCCGTGTTACCGTTCTTTCCCCTTCCGTGCTACCACATGTCTCATTGCCAGGATGCGGTTTAGTAAGTTGGTAACCTCTTTCCGTGTACACACCAAACAGAGAGGCCGGGATGATGGTACCTTGGCCCAGGATTAAAGCCAGTCATCCGGTCAGGGGGCATGGGTGTTTCCGGTTGGGACCGAGAGGGGGGCACCCCCTTAGAGCGCGCATATAGAAATTTGATCCCATTCTACGCGAGGTTGTAGCCTCCCCGTCTCAAGGTTTTTCTTGAACGTCGCCGAGGGTGATCCCTGGCTTCGGATGGTTGAATTGGGTGTGTACTGGTTAGACGTGTTTCTTCCAAAATACCATAGACGGAACTAGTCCCCGTGACTACTGAAATCCGTTGGCTGTGGTTAAGTACAAACTCTGCAGAGTCAATTCTTTCCAAATCATCGTATCCATGATCAGTAATGTAAACATTATATCCATATCTATCCGTGTGAAAAACTTGTCCCCGGTGAACAAGCTCAGTAGTAAACCCAGTTTTATTGTTACTCCTGTGGATGGACTAACTTTATATTCGTCGCATGCTTGTGAAAATTTATGTTTCCGAACGATTGTATTATTGAGCTGTGATATAAGCCCTTTATGTGACATCGCGCAGACGTCCGACTGTGGCATGCACTGTCTTTATTTTCTGTTATAAGCCCTTTATGTGGTGTCACCCCGACGCCCGACTGCGGCATTGTTATTCCGCATTTTCCGCTCGAGGAGTTATTCAGACACTCATTTGGCACCAGTATTGTTATTCCGCATCTTCCGCTCGAGGAGTCTTTCAGACACTCGTTTGGCACCAGTATTGTTATTCCGCATCTTCCGCTCGAGGATTCTTTCAGACACTCGTTTGGCACCAGTATTATTATTCCGCATTTTCTGCTCGAGGAGTCTTTCAGACACTCGTTTGGCACCAGTATTATTATGCTGCATTTTCCGCTCGAGGAGTCTTTCAGACACTCGTTTGGCACCAGTATTACTATTCTGCAGTTTCCGCTCGAGGCGTCATTCAGACCCTCGCTTGGCACCCAGTATTTATTATCTCTATGTCTGATCGCACTGGTTAACTTGTTCATATACTTCATGTTGCATTCGTTATATCTTATGTCCGAACTGTCTTGCGAGTACTTTCATAGTACTCACCTGGCTTGTTGATTTGGCCAAATGTTGACGAAGGCGATCTCTTGGATGAAGATTTTGATAACGCGTCCGATACCTAGAGGAGTCCCAGTCAGTCCTGCGCGATCCTGGATATTGGTCACTTGCATTTTATACGCTTCCGCCACCTGCAATAAGTCTTCTCGAGCCTCACTCCGACGCTCGAAGAGCTGTAGTCTTCTGGAATCATATCACTCGCTTCGCGGTGATATTTCCACCACCGTTATTATCGTGAGTTAGTAGTTGCCACCCTATCCGCCGTATTGTTTTAGCGGCGTGCATGTAATAAATTGTTGAGCAGTCTCTGCTCAACCTTGTATTATATTTAGTACTCCTGGTATTTTTCTGTGACCAAGATATTGTCTACCAGTGAGAAGGAATTCTTCCTCGCTAGTCCGTATAAGGGATTGGTCTCTCAATAATTATTTTATTGAAAAACCGGTCGTGACACGGGAACACCAAAAACACACTTGGCCGGGTTAAGCATCATCTTGTAAACCCGGAGATTATCAAAGGTTTCTCTAAGATCATCTACCAAGGTCTCCTTCTCCCTGGATTTAACCACGATATCATGCACATAGGCATGAACATTGCTCCCAATCTGGTTATGAAGACAATTCTGCACACAACGCTGGTAAGTCGCCTGTGCACTCTTGAGCCCAAAAGGCATAGACACATAACAGAAGGCTCCAAAGGGAGTGATGAACGTCTTCTCCTGGTCCTTAACTGCCATTTTAATCTGATGGTATCCAGAATAAGCATCCAAAAAACTTAAGCGCTCACAACCCGCCGTAGCATCAATAATTTGATCAATACAGGGGAGAGCAAAAGGATCAGCCGGACAAGCCTTGTTTAAGTCCGTGTAGTCCACACACATCCGCCAGGTGCCGTTCTTCTTGAGCACGAGCACCGGGTTAGCTAACCATTCTGGATGAAAAACTTCAACAATAAACCCGGCCGCCAAGAGCCGGGCTACCTCCTCACCAATGGCTTTCCGCCTCTCCTCATTAAACCGCCGGAGGAATTGTCTGACCGGCTTAAATTTCGGATCTATATTGAGAGTGTGCTCAGCGAGTTCTCTAGGTACACCCGGCATGTCAGAAGGTTTCCATGCAAAGATGTCCCTGTTCTCACGGATGAACTCGATGAGCGCGCCTTCCTATTTCGGATCCAGATTGGCACTGACACTGAACTGCTGAGATGAATCACCTGGAACAAAGTCAACAAGTTTAGTCTCATCAGCGGACTTAAATTTCATTACCGGCTCATGCTCCGTGGTTGGCTTTTTCAAAGACGTCATATCTGCCGGGTCAACATTGTCCTTGTAAAACTTCAACTCCTCTGTTGCACAAACAGATTCCGCGTAAGCCGCGTCACCTTCCTCACATTCCAAGGCTATCTTTTGGCTGCCATGAACCGTAATGGTCCCACTGTGACCCGGCATCTTGAGCTGCAGATACACGTAACACGGCCGTGCCATGAACTTGGCGTAAGCCGGCCGCCCAAACAAGGCATGGTACGGGCTTCTTATCTTGACCACCTCAAAGGTTAGTTTTTCCGCCCTGTGGTTGTACTCATCTCCAAAGGCCACTTCCAGCTCGATCTTACCGACCGGATATGCCGACTTGCCGGGCACCACGCCATGGAAAACAGTATTGGATTGGCTGAGGTTTTTATCAGTTAAACCCATACGACGGAAGGTCTCATAATAGAGGATGTTGATGCTGTTGCCTCCGTCCATGAGCACTTTAGTGAATTTATACCCCCCAACCTGAGGAGCCACCACCAAGGCCAGGTGACCCGGATTATCAACCCAGGGAGGATGATCTTCCCTACTCCACCCAATAGGCTGCTCAGACCATCTTAAATAGCATGGAACCGCCGGCTCAACAACATTCACAGCCCTTTTATGGAGCTTCTGCTCTCGCTTGCACAGACTGGTAGTAAATACGTGATACTGCCCACCATTAAGCTGCTTTGGATTAGTCTGGTATCCCCCCTGCTGCTGCTGATGACCCTGGCCGGACTGCTGATTAAAGCCCCCTTGAACATTCTGAGAATTGGAATTTGAACCGCCGCCCGGGCCATGAAAGCCGCCACCGCCTGAGCCGCTGCCCGGGCCACTGTTTCCATTGAAAGCATTGGAATTTTTAAAGGCCTTCATGATTGTGCAGTCCTTCCATAGATGAGTGGCCGGCTTTTCCCTAGAGCCATGCCTTGGGCAAGGCTCATTCAACAATTGTTCAAGCGTCGGGCCTGACCCGCCGGCTCGGGGAGGTGGTCTCCCCTTGCGCCGGTGGTTGTTACCCTGTGAATTGGCGTTGGCCACAAATTCCATACTGCCATCAGCCTTACGCTTGTTACCTCCTTGGTTCGCCGAGTTGTGCTGGGGGCCCTTGCCATTGCCATTCCGTTTTCCCTTCCCTGTCCTTTCATCATCCGACGCGGGATCCTTGGTACTATCAGAGTCGGCATACTTGACCAGAGCCGCCATCAGCGTACCCATATCATTGCAATCGCGCTTGAGCCGCCCGAGCTTCATCTTCAGGGGCGCAAAATGGCAATTCTGCTCTAACATTAAGACTGCAGAGCCGGCATCCATCTTATCAGATGAATGTATTATCTCTTTGACCCGGCGAACCCAATGGGTTGTAGACTCACCCTCCTGCTGGTTACAGTTAGTCAAATCCACAATTGACATAGATTGCCTACATGTATCTTTGAAGTTTTGGATGAACCGGGCTTTTAGCTCAGCCCAAGACCCGATAGAGTTCGGTGGCAGTCCTTTCAACCAAGTGCGGGCAGTCCCATCTAACATCATGGTGAAGTACTTGGCCATTGCCGCTTCACTGACCTCCAGCAACTCCATAGCCATCTCGTAAATCTCGATCCATGCTCCGGGTTGTAAATCAGCCGTGTAATTAGGCACCTTCCTAGGCCCTTTGAAATCCTTGGGCAGACATTCATTACGGAGAGCCGGCACCAGAAAAGGAACACCTCCAGTCCTCGTAGGTATACCCGCATCGATGGAAGTCGTCGGATGAGCCGGGAGTGGCTGGTAAGCCGTCAACTAAGCCGCCTGCTCTGCCTCTTGTCGTGCTCTGTCTTGGTCTACCGCGTTAAAAGCTCCATTATAAACCGGGCCGTGGCCTGGAGGCAAGTCACGGCGTCGGACATTGCTAGAGCCGGTCGCTGAGACCATGTGTCTGCTATAACTCGGGCTCCGGCCTGGACGAGGGGTTGAATGAATCCTGTCCCGGCTGTATGAATATGCCTCCTGTTGCGCCAGAGCCGTCTGAAGGAGTTCTCTGACCCGACGGGTTTCAACCGCCGTCGGAGAGTCGCCATCGATTGGGAGAGCCGCTAGTCGCGCCGCCGCGGCGACCATGTTTTCCAACGGGTTGGCATAATGACCCGGTGGTATTGGCACGTACTGAGGCGGGGCAGCGTTCACCCGGGGAGGCCCCATCACTTGGGGCTGAATTGACGTTCCAGCCCCGGGCGCCGTGATCTCTGGCGGGTTACTGGGCCCTGCACCAGGCGTGTTGAAGAGGTTCCGAGGATCGTAAACCGGAGGGAGTCAAGATTGGGCCTTTTGATGCCTCCTTCTCATGACCTCATTGGACGCGTTCTGATCCATCGTGAGCCGGAAAGACTACGCCTGAATCAGCTGAGTCTGGGCGTCGAGAGCCGCCTCTCTGCAGCCATCCTGATCCCTTCCGCCGCCAAATCCTCCTTGGCTTTTGCTAGATCCAACATTAACTGTACCACCTCCGCGTCATGCTGAGCTTGATCCGCTGGGGCGACCGTAGCGGTTAACAGGGCCGTCATCTTGTCTGTGAGATCCATCAGCACCTGAGCCGGCGAGGGCACAAGGCTTCCTGCCTCGGCGGCGGGGTTTTGAACAGGTTGTGCACCAGCCATAAAGATTCCAACCCGGCTCGGCGGCTCAAAGGGGTCCGGAATACTGTCTCCATCGGAACAGCCCCTGAGCCTGCCATCTTGAAGTTGGTATAACGAGTCGGTCTCCTCTGTGGATGACTCGCCGTCAGAGCGAGCGGCCGTCTCCTCGCCAGATCCAGATCTTTCAGAGAGTCCTCCATGGACGCATCCCACGAAAGCATGCTTCAAGGCAGGCAGAGTCCGGGCGGGTCGTGCACGCTGAGTCGTCTCGATGAGATCGGCGCAGAGGTCCAGTTCAAGGCCTGGCTCACCAATCTTGCCAATAAAGACATGGATTCCGCCGAAGGGGACCCGGTACCCGTACTCGATTGATCCGGCGTCGGGGCCCCAGTTTGCATCGTCGATGTAGAGCTTGCCGCGATGACTCTTGGTCATCCGGCCCACAGCATATCCCTTGAGCCCTTCGAAGCTGCCCTTCAAGAACTCAGATCCACCGTGCGCTGGCCCCACGGTGGGCACCAATTGTCGTGGAATTGTCACGGCAGATGTCCTCGTGCAAGGACTTAGTCGTGGAGCCATCGCAGCTAGGAAGCTTAAAGGGGTTAAGCGGGATAAGGAACACGAGGGTTACTGGTTTGGCCCCTTACGGTGAAGGTAAAAGCCTACGTCCAGTTGAGGTGCTTTTACTTAGGGTTTCGATGACCAGGGAGCTTAATCGCTATGCCTGGCTCTTGATCTGTTGTCTCTTGTCCTGAACCGCCGGGCGGCTCATCCCTTTATATAGAGAGGTTGACGCCCCGCGGCTCTCAGAGTCCCGGCCGGCTTATAACAGTATCCGGCTTAGACTCTTAACTACTCTTGCCTTACATTACAAGTCTTGCCATAACGGCGGGTTATCACTACGGGCCTTAAGCCGCCTCCGGGTCTTAAGCCCATTATTGATCCGCCATCCTCAAGCTTGGTACTGGGCTTCACGTGATGACCATTATGACGTAACCCGGCACCTCCTGGGCGGGTGACTCTAATGGTCATATCCTCAACAGGTTCCGAGCCAGATCTGGATCGAGTCCTCGGGTTGACTTTTTCTCCCCTCTCCCGAAAATCCTCCAAGTCCTTTATTTTTCACAGTATATTGCTAGGTTCATCGCATCATAACTCTCTACATATAGCTCCGTTTCGCACGTGTAATATATCAAAATGTTCGTCTCGAGATGCTCTTCATTTTGTTCCATTGCACCATGTTCATTTGAGTCTATCTTGATGCCCAAATCTCTGGTGCAAGAGTGCTAGTTGCTGTTATCTGCTGTTACTTATCAGAACTTGGTGATTTATTATGTTTGTTGCATTTAATCTGTGCATCTTATGGGCATGAGCTCTACATGTGTTTTGTTGTATGCCACGCCATCTTTCCAGGGTTATATGCCATGTATTTTTGTAATCTCTGTGGTGGCTAGCACAAGCATGCAAACTAGGCTCCGTAATGTTTCTGATTTCAGAGACTTAGTATTTTCTCTAAGTCTGTGACTGCTGTTATTTTTTTGCTATCTATCCATGTGGCTACAGAGAGATCCATGCTTATTTTGGTGATGTTCAGTAAGGATATTCTGTAGATATTGTTGTAATTGATCTATTCATGCCTTTGTTTGCAATTATGGAGTGCCATAGCATGACTCAATCTTGCTCTACTTTTGCTATAAAATATTTCTGGCAGATTGTTTACGTGTTATTCAATTTTGCCAAGCTTGTTGTAGTTGATCCATACATCCTATGTATTTGCTCTTGCCATGGATAGCTTTATAAACATGCCATCTTGCTGTAGGTATGCTTTTTTTGGCATGAATTGCTTTGTGGTGAGTGCTTCAAGCTCACCAAGATGCCCTCATAATGTCTGTTTCTGCCATGCTCTGTTTTCTGCCGAGTCTGAAACCTGTTAACGAAACTTGCTATGTTTACATGGTTGCCATCATATCTTCTGTCCTTTTTGGCTTATGGTAAGTAAGGGACTTTTGTCATATGCATTTATTAGAATACTGCCATGCCTTGTTTTGCCATGTTAAGTTTCTGTAGCATGTTGTTTTCGTGCTCGGAACATTGCTACCTGATGCTGTTTCTGCCATGTCCAGTAATTTCTCTAAGTCTGTGAACCTGTTATCTTTTGCACTTTTTCCATGCCTGTTTGAACCTGCTGTGGTGTGAACTAGCCATAGCTCAGTGTTCATCTTTTGTCGAGCATCTCCTGCAGATCACTTCCGTAGGCTTTTTTGCTACGTTGGAGTGATGTAGCATTGTTACTTGTTGCATTCTAAGTGCTATCATGTTGTTAATTGCAGATTCGTGTGATTCTTGTTTTGCTTGCCATTTGCAAACCGTGCATCCGTTTCCGGTGATCTTTATATCGATTTCGACCAAAATCATCTCATCTTTCCAGTGGCATGCTTGGTTTGCCAAGTTACTGCCTTGTTCATCATTTTCATTCCGAAGCACGCATATGCATCGCATATCATATCTTGCATATCATTCATGTATTGCATCATGTTGCTTGTGCATTTCCCGTGATTGATTGTGGTTCCATTGCTTGTGTTCTTGTCTTGGGTAGAGCCGGGAGACGAGTTCGTGAACGAGGAACCTGTTGAGTACGCTTACGAGGATCAAGATTTCGACAACTCTGAGAACCTTGTAGGCAAGATGACCACCCCTCGAAAGCACTTCTATCTTTGCTTTGCTAGTTGTTCGTTCTATTGCCATGCTGTGCTACCTACCACTTGCTATATCATGCCTCCCATATTGCCATGTCAGCCTCTAACCATCCTTTCCTAGCAAACCGTTGTTTGGCTAAGTTACCGCTTTTGCTCGGCCCTTCTTATAGCGTTGTTAGTTGTAGGTGAAGTTGAAGTTCGTTCCATGTTGGAACATGGATATTTTGGAATATCACAATATCTCTTATTATATTAATGCATCTATATATTTGGTAAAGGGTGGAAGGCTCGGCCTTATGCCTGGTGTTTTGTTCCACTCTTGCTGCCCTATGTTTCTGTCTTACCGGTATTATGTTCCTTGAGTTTGCGTTCCTTACGCGGTTGGGTGATTTATGGGACCCCCTTGAAAGTTCGGCTTGAATAAAACTCCTCCAGCAAGGCCCAACTTTGGTCTTACCATTTTCCACCTAAGCTTTTTCCCCCCGGTTTTCGCGAGCCCGAGGGTCATCTTATTTTAACCCCCGGGCCAGTGTTCCTCCGAGTGCTGGTCCAAACTAGAGCATCGTGCGGGACCGTCCCTTGGCAACTTGGTTATGTTGGTACCTGTATGCTTTGCTTATCCGGTGTGCCCTGAGAACGAGATATGTGCAGCTCCTATCAGGATTTGTCGGCACATTCGGGCGGCTTTGCTGGTCTTGTTTTACCATTGTCGAAATGTCTTGTAAACCGGGATTCTGAGACTGATCGGGTCTTTTCGGGAGAAGGTTTATCCTTCATTGACCATGAGAGCTTATAATGGGCTAAGTTGGGACACCCCTGCAGGGTATTATCTTTCGAAAGCCGTGCCCGCGGTTATGAGGCAGATGGGAATTTGTTAATGTCCGGTTGTAGAGAACTTGCCACTTGACCCAGTTCAAATACATCAACTGTGTGTGTAGCCGTGATGGTCTCTTCTCGGTGGAGTCCGGGGAGTGAACACAGTTTGAGTTATGTTTGACGTAAGTAGGAGTTCAGGATCACTTCTTGGTCATTACTAGTTGACGACCATTCCATTGCTTCTCTTCTCGCTCTCATTTGCATATGTTAGCCACCATATATGCTTAGTGCCTGCTGCAGCTCCACCTCTTTACACCATCCTTTCCTATAAGCTTAAATAGTTTTGATCTCGCGGGTGTGAGATTGCTGAGTCCTCGTGACTCACAGATTCTACCAAAACAGTTGCAGGTGCCGACGATGCCAGTGCAGATGATGAGATCGACCTCAAGTGGGAGTTCGATGAGGAACATGGTCGTTACTATGTGTCTTTTCCTGATGATCAGTAGTGGAGCGCAGTTGGGACGATCGGGGATCTAGCATTTGGGTTTATCTTATTTTCATTTGGATCTTGACTGTACTCGGTCTATGTATGGATTTTGGATGATGTATGAATTATATCTATGTATTGTGTGAAGTGGCGATTGTAAGCCAACTCTCGTTATCCCATTCTTGTTCATTCCATGGGATTGTGTGAAGGTGACCCTTCTTGCGACAAAACCACAATGCGGTTATGCCTCTAAGTCGTGCCTCGACACGTGGGAGATATAGCCACATCGTGGACGTTACAAGTTCGTATCAGAGCCATCCCCGACTTAGGAGCCCCCTGCTTGATCAAATCGCTGGCGTTGTTGAGTCTAGAACAAAAATGTTTTGAGTCTTAGGATTATATATATCATAGAGTAGGATTCTTTTTACTCCTCAGTCCCTTCGTCGCTCTGGTGAGGTCTCCTGACTTAGAAGTTTTGACTCTTCTCTCCTCAAATTTCACTAAATGTTTTTTAGGATCACGCGGGTATCTTAGAATCGTTCCGATGGTTTTGTGACGAGAACATTGTTCTTGGTGCCTCCTGACATTTAGGGGTTGTGGCAGTGTCCCGGGGAGTTGAGCTCCGAGGTGTTGTCATCACAATTTTATCGTTGCAGTTCTGGAATACCTGAGTTTCACCGACATCGAAATCTCTTTTATGCAGTTGTTGGTGAGATCACCTCGACGCCACCGAGTACTGGGGCGGGAGTTCGGGAGTATTTCCATAACTCGTATAACGGATGTTTTTCGAAGGTTGAGGTACACGATTTCCGAAGTTTCTTGGTTACGTGTTGACGGATGGATACAGCTGGATCTAGGGATTGCTAGTTTGGGTGATATATTTTGTGTCCCCTGTATCCCCAACACCAGATTGCATAACCAGAAAGTTTCGGGAGTTTATAAGTGGGAATTCAAGTAGCTCTTAGGATATGTTTCCGACAGATGCATGATATGAGATTGGGGTTCAACGTCTAGTGGTCCGGCTTTCCACGGTTGGTTTTACAGTGGTCTCGTAGTGTCTTAAAGAGTCCTTGGCTATGCCGACTCGGGGACGCTTCGTATGTCATGTGCACTGCCTTGTACATGATGGTGCTGTACGATCGAGCCCGTGTGGGCCCCACCATGAAAACTTCGGACGAAATCTCTATCATATGTTTGTTCCGGCTTAATCTGCAAGCCAATACTTTGTTTTGTTTTGAATTGTGGTATTCGAGTTGCTTCAAAGTCAAATGTTGATTCCATACCTTTTTCTAAGTGTCTTCTCACCTTAATGGAAGTGTGATGATTTACTACGGAATTCATTCGTTCATCCTCGTTCGAATGTTTATTGTGAAGACTATATGTTGCAATTTCTATCCGTTGATTCAATTTGACTATCTGTCTATCAAGATGCTAACGGATGTCACCCTCTTTAGGATGGCTCCACCAACGCGTCAGAATCCAGAACGCAATGATGGGAGTCAGGCGAACCCTCCGCCACCACCTCCACCTCCGGAGGCATGGCAAGCTATCATGGCAGCCACCAACGCCAATGCTCAGATGATTCTGCAACTCTTGCAAGAACGCACCCAAGGGCAAGGCAATCAAGGAAATCAAGGCCAGGGCAACAATCAGTCTCACTTCACTACCCTCAACCAGTTTCTTGCAAATCAGCCCAAGTCTTTCAGCTACTGTGCCGAGGCCATGGATGCCGATGATTGGCTCGTGGACATCAACAAGCATTTTGAATGTAGCAATGTCAGGCCTGAGGACTATGTCAAGTTCGCTTCTTTTCAACTCAAGGACCAAGCTGCTGATTGGTATCAACAATACAAAGATTCCAAAGGAGGTCGTGTGATCACTTGGACTGACTTCTGTCGGGATTTCAAAGCGCACCACATTCCACAAGGTGTTGTTGAGAGCAAGCGTGAGGAGTTCCGCAATCTCAAGCAAGGCAACATGTCTGTGTATCAATTCAATATCCAGTTTCAGAAACTTGCTCGCTTCGCTAAACAAGACGTTCCTGATGAAAAGAGCATGATCTATCATTTTAGAGGTGTCCTTAGAGAGGATCTGCAGTTAGCTCTCGTTCTTGTTGAGCCTACTCAGTTTGATCAATTCTACAATATGGCACTGAAGCAAGAGGCTGCTCAGCTCAAGTGTGAGGCTTCTAAGAAGAGAGTCAGAGACGCAGTTCAGTCTTCTTCTTCCTCACTAGTGGCTGCTAAGCAACAGAAGTTCTGGTTCCCTCCTCCTCCTACGTTTCGTCAGCCTTACCAGCAGAAGAACAAAGGTGGCCATGGATCTTCCCACTCTTCCAACTCTGGCTATCAGAACAAGTCTCAGAATCAAGCTCCAAAGTCCAATGCTCCTTATCACCATCCACTCTCAGAGGTGACTTGCAACAAGTCTCAGCAGAAAGGTCACTATGCTAACAAGTGCTTCAACCAAAGGCGCCTTCCACCTCCTCCTCCTATGAGATCTTCCAGCAATGCAGTGGTCAAGTATAATCCAAAGTCTGCTAAGGTGAACATGATGAATGCAGCTCAAGCAGAGGAATCTACTGATGTGATAATGGGTAATCTCTCAGTTAATGATATTCCTGCAAAAGTCTTATTTGATACTGGTGCATCGCTTTGTTTCATGTCGAGATCGTTCTTTGCAAAGAATGATTTTACTTGGTCTTATCTAGATAAACCATTGGGTGTTGTTTCTCCGGGGAAGTCAATGAGAGCCAACTCGATAGTTCCGGATGTTTCCATCAAGATGGGGAACTATAAATTTCTGTCTTCTCCAGTTGTTCTTGGTGACTCAGATATTGATCTTATTCTCGGGATGGACTGGCTTTCTAAGCACAAGGCTCAACTTGATTGTGCTGCCAGGGAAATTCAATTGACACACTCTTCTGAGGATGTTATCATTTATGCTGCTCGTGATGAAACCATTCGGTTATTTTCTCTCAATGACAAGGGCGAGTTGAATGCCATCTCTCAAATTCTAGTCGTTTGTGAGTACCAGGATGTCTTTCCAGAAGAGCTTCCGGGTATGCCTCCTCACCGGCCAGTTGAGTTCGTTATCGATCTTGAGCCCGGCACTGAACCCGTTTGCAAGCGTCCATACAAGCTTGGACCCAAGGAGCTAAAGGAATTGAAGAAACAGCTCGATGAACAAGAGCGTCTGGGTTTGATCAGACCGAGTTCATCTCCATGGGGTTGTGGTGTTCTTTTTGTCCAGAAGAAGGATGGCACGGACCGACTTTGTGTCGACTACCGTCCATTGAACAAGAAGACAATCAAGAACAAGTATCCACTTCCCAACATCAATGAGCTATTCGAGCAACTCAAAGGTGACAAAGTATTCTCCAAGCTTGACCTTTGTATGGGTTATCATCAGATTCGCATTCATGAAGAAGATATTCCCAAGACAACATTCAGAACAAGCTTTGGTTATTATGAATATACTGTCATGTCTTTCGGCCTTGTCAATGCTCCTCCAACATTTTCTCGGATGATGAATTTCATCTTCAACCCCTATACCAATGAATTCTTCCTGGTGTATCTCGATGATATCTTGGTCTTCTCCAAGAATAAGAAGGATCATGCCAAACATTTGCGATTGGTGCTCGACAAGCTTAGAGAGTATCAATTTTATGCGAAGTTTTCCAAATGTGAGTTTTGGCTTGATGAAGTTCTTTACCTTGGTCATATCATCTCTGCCAAGGGCATCGCTATTAATCCCGAGAAGGTGTCCGCAATTGTGAATTGGGAAACTCCTCAGAATGCCAAGCAGCTTCGCAGTTTTCTTGGTCTTGCAAGCTATTGCCGAAGATTCGTTGAGAATTTCTCTAAGATTGCAAAGCCTCTTTCCAACCTCCTCCAGAAGCATGTGAAGTATGTCTGGTCTCCTGAGTGTGACGTTGCTTTCAACACTCTCAAAGAGAAACTCGTCACAGCTCCTGTCTTAACTCCTCCTGACGAATCCAAGCCATTTGAAGTTTTCTATGATGCTTCTCTTCAAGGTCCCGGTGCTGTGTTAATGCAAGAGAAGAAAGTTGTGGCCTATACCTCTCGTTAGTTGAAGCCCAACGAAAAGAACTACCCCACTCACGATCTTGAGTTGGCGGCAGTTGTCCATGCATTGATAACATGGAGACATCTCTTGTTGGGAAGACAAGTGGACATATTCACCAATCACAAGAGTCTCAAGTACATCTTCACTCAGCCCAACCTCAACCTCAGGCAGACTCGATGGGTCGAAATGATTCAAGAGTACAATCCGAGTATTGAATATACTCCAGGCAAAGCCAATGTCATTGCAGATGCTTTGAGCAGGAAGGCTTATTGCAATAGCTTAATTCTCAAGCCATTCCAACCGGGTCTTTGTGAAGCTTTCCGCAAGCTAAATCTCCAAGTTGTTCCTCAAGGCTTTCTTGACAACCTCATAGTCTCTCCTACTTTGGAAGATCAAATTTGTGAGGCACAACTCCTGGATACCATGGTGAAGAAGGTGAAACGTGGTATCGACAAGGGTCTTTCCAAATACAAGTGCTATCGCATTGATGACAGAGACACTTTATTCTTCGAGGACCGGACTGTGGTTCCTCAAGGTGATCTAAGGAAAGTCATAATGAACGAGGCGCACATTTCTCTTCTTTCCATTCATCCTGGAAGTACGAAGATGTACCATGACCTCAAGCAGTCGTATTGGTGGACTCGAATGAAGCGAGAAATCGCGCAATTCGTGAATGAATGTGATGTCTGTCGAAGAGTGAAAGTAGAACACCAACGACCAGCTGGTCTCCTCCAACCTCTTGCTATCCCAGAGTGGAAGTATGATCATATCGAAATGGACTTCGTGACTGGATTTCCAAAGTCCAAGCGCGGAAATGATGCTATCTTCGTTGTCATCGACAAGCTTTCTAAAGTGGCTCATTCCCTTCCAATCAAAGAGTCTATCACAGCAGCTCAGTTGGCAGAGCTATACACCTCTAGGATTGTCTCCTTGCACGGCATTCCACAATTGATTTCTTCAGATCGTGGAAGCATCTTCACCTCTAAGTTCTGGGACTCCTTCCAGAAGGCCATGGGCACCAACATTCGCTTCAGCACAGCTTTCCATCCTCAAACTGGTGGCCAAGTCGAGCGAGTCAATCAAATTCTTGAAGATATGCTCAGGGCTTGTGTCATTTCCTTTGGCATGAAATGGGAAGATTGTCTTCCATATGCCGAATTCTCCTACAACAACAGCTTCCAAGCAAGTTCGGACAAGGCCCCATTCGAGATCCTCTATGGCAGAAAGTGCCGTACTCCTCTCAATTGGTCAGAAACTGGTGAACGCCAACTTATTGGCAATGACTTAATCACAAAGGCTGAAGAAATGTGTAAAGTCATCCGTGAAAATCTCAAAGCCGCGCAATCGCGCCAGAAGAGTTACTATGATAGTAAGCATCGGGATGTGGCTTTCGAGATCGGAGACCATGTCTACCTCCGCGTCTCTCCAATGAAAGGCACTCGTCGCTTCGGTATCAAAGGGAAGCTTGCCCCTAGATACATGGGTCCTTTCAAGATCATTGGCAAAAGAGGCGACCTCGCCTATCAACTTGAGCTTCCTTCCAACTTCGCAAACGTGCACGATGTGTTCCACGTGTCACAGCTCCGCAAGTGCTTCAAGACGCCTGAGCGCACAATCAACTTCGAAGAGATTGACCTCCAAGAAGATCTGTCTTATCATGAGCACCCCGTTGCTATTCTTGAAGAAACTGAGCGCAAGACTCGCAAGAAGTCAATCAAATTCCTGAAAGTGAAGTGGTCACACCATTCCGATCGAGAATCCACCTGGAAACGCGAGGACCACCTCCGTTCCGAATATCCGGAGTTCTTTCAGTCCTAGATCTCGGGACGAGATCCTCTCGTAGTGGTGGAGTGTTGTAACACCCCGGATGTAACTTTCCATATTTGTAACTCCAACTCTTGCCATTTTCGGCTATGTGTTATGATATTCCCTTCGTGGTCGGGTTTTGTTTTTTTTGTTTTGCATTTTGTTCTTGTCATGCATCCCATATCATGTCATCATGTGCATTGCATTTGCATACGTGTTCGTCTCATGCATCCGAGCATTTTCCCCGTTGTCCGTTTTGCAATCCGGCACTCCCACCTCCTTCGGCGCACTCCTCTTGTTTCTTTTCGTGAGAGGGTGTTGAACGTTCTCAGAATGGACCGAGGCTTGTCAAGTGGCCTTGGTATAACACCGGTAGACCACCGGTGAAGTTTCGTTCCATTTGGAGGTCGTTTGGTACTCCAACGGTTAACCGGGCAACCGCAAAGTCCGTTTGTGTGTTGCAGCAAAACCCCTCCCTAAATAGCCCAAAACCCCTCTAAGTCACTTCCATGCTCTAGGTCGTTCGATCACGATCGTGTGGGCGAAAACCACACCTCATTTGGACTCTCCTAGCTCCCTCTACCTATATATTTGCACCTCCCCCCGAAAATCTCGGATCCCGAAACCCTAGTCCTCTCCCTCCGCGCGCCGGACCTGTCCGCCCGGCGCCGGACGAATCCGCGCCGCTGCGCCCCGCCACTCACAGCATGCCACGTGTCACTCCGCCGCCGCCCGTACTCTTGCCTTACATTACAAGTCTTGCCATAACGGCGGGTTATCACTACGGGCCTTAAGCCGCCTCCGGGACTTAAGCCCATTATTGATCCGCCATCCTCAAGCTTGGTACTGGGCTTCACGTGATGACCATTATGACGTAACCCGGCCCCTCCTGGGCGGGTGATTCTAATGGTCATATCCTCAACAGGTCCCGAGCCAGATCTGGATCGAGTCCTCGGGTTGACTTTTTCTCCCCTCTCCCGAAAATCCTCCAAGTCCTTTATTTTTCACAGTATATTGCTATGTTCATCGCATCATAACTCTCTGCATATAGCTCTGTTTTCACGTGTAATATATCAAAATGTTCGTATCGAGATTCTCTTCATTTCGTTCCATTGCACCATGTTCATTTGAGTCCATCTTGATGCCCAAATCTCTGGTGCAAGAGTGCTAGTTGCTGTTATCTGCTGTTACTTATCAGAACTTGGTGATTTGTTATTTTTGTTGCATTTAATCTGTGCATCTTATGGGCATGAGCTCTAAATGTGTTTTGTTGTATGCCATGCCATATTACCAGGGGTGTATGCCATGTATTTTTATGATCTCTTTGGTGGCTAGCACAAGCATGCAAACTAGGCTCCGTAATGTTTCTGCTCCAAGTCTGTGACTGCTGTTATTTTGTTGCTATGTATCCATGTGGCTACAGAGAGATCCATGCTGATTTTGGTGATGTTAAGTAAGGATGTTTTGTAGATATTGTTGTAATTGATCCATTCATGCCTTTGTTTGCAATTATGGAGTGCCATAGCATGACTCAATCTTGCTCTACTTTTGCTATAAAATATTTCTGGCAGATTGTTTACGTGTTACTCAATTTTGCCAAGCTTGTTGTAGTTGATCCATACATGCTATGTATTTGATCTTGCCATGGATAGCTTTATAAACATGCCATCTTGCTGTAGGTATGCTTGTTTTGTCATGCATTGCTTTGGGGTGAGTGCTTCAAGCTCACCAAGATGCCCTCATAATGTCTGTTTCTGCCATGCTCTGTTTTCTGCCGAGTCTGAAACCTGTTAACGAAACTTGCTATGTTTACATGGTTGCCATCATATCTTCTGTCCTTTTTGGCTTATGGTAAGTAAGGGACTTTTGTCATATGCATTTATTAGAATACTGCCATGCCTTGTTTTGCCATGTTAAGTTTCTGTAGCATGTTGTTTTCGTGCTCGGAACATTGCTACCTGATGCTGTTTCTGCCATGTCCAGTAATTTCTCTAAGTCTGTGAACCTGTTATCTTTTGCACTTTTTCCATGCCTGTTTGAACCTGCTGTGGTGTGAACTAGCCGTAGCTCAGTGTTCATCTTTTGTCGAGCATCTCCTGCAGTTCACTTCCGTAGGCTTTTTTGCTACGTTGGAGTGATGTAGCATTGTTACTTGTTGCATTCTAAGTGCTATCATGTTGTTAATTGCAGATTCGTGTGATTCTTGTTTTGCTTGCCATTTGCAAACCGTGCATCCGTTTCCGGTGATCTTTATATCGATTTCGACCAAAATCATCTCATCTTTCCAGTGGCATGCTTGGTTTGCCAAGTTACTGCCTTGTTCATCATTTTCGTTCCGGAGCACGCATATGCATCGCATATCATATCTTGCATATCATTCATGTATTGCATCATGTTACTTGTGCATTTCCCGTGATTGATTGTGGTTCCATTGCTTGTGTTCTTGTCTTGGGTAGAGCCGGGAGACGAGTTCGTGAATGAGGATCCTGTTGAGTACGCTTACGAGGATCAAGCTTTCGACAACTCTGAGAACCTTGCAGGCAAGATGACCACCCCTCGAAATCACTTCTATCTTTGCTTTGCTAGTTGTTCGTTCTATTGCCATGCTGCGCTACCTACCACTTGCTATATCATGCCTCCCATATTGCCATGTCAGCCTCTAACCATCCTTTCCTAGCAAACCGTTGTTTGGCTAAGTTACCGCTTTTGCTCAGCCCTTCTTATAGCGTTGTTAGTTGCAGGTGATGTTGATGTTTGTTCCTTGTTGGAACATGGATATTTTGGAATATCACAATATCTCTTATTATATTAATGCATCTATATATTTGGTAAAGGGTGGAAGGTTCGGCCTTATGCCTGGTGTTTTGTTCCACTCTTGCAGCCCTATGTTTCTGTCTTACCGGTATTATGTTCCTTGAGTTTGCGTTCCTTACGCGGTTGGGTGATTTATGGGACCCCCTTGACAGTTCGCCTTGAATAAAACTCCTCCAGCAAGGCCCAACTTTGGTTTTACCATTTGCCACCTAAGCTTTTTCCCCCGGGTTTTCGCGAGCCCGAGGGTCATCTTATTTTAACCCCCTGGCCAGTGTTCCTCTGAGTGCTGGTCCAAACTAGAGCACCGTGCGGGACCGTCCCTTGGCAACTTGGGTTATGTTGGTACCTGTACGCTTCGCTTATCCGGTGTGCCCTGAGAACGAGATATGTGCAGCTCCTATCGGGATTTGTCGGCACAGTCGGGCGGCTTTGCTGGTCTTGTTTTACCATTGTCGAAATGTCTTGTAAACCGGGATTCCGAGACTGATCGGGTCTTTCCGGGAGAAGGTTTATCGTTCGTTGACCGTGAGAGCTTATAATGGGCTAAGTTGGGACACCCCTGCAGGGTATTATCTTTCGAAAGCTGTGCCCACGGTTATGAGGCAGATGGGAATTTGTTAATGTCCGGTTGTAGAGAACTTGCCACTTGACCCAGTTAAAATACATCAACTATGTGTGTAGCCGTGATGGTCTCTTCTCGGCGGGGTCCGGGGAGTGAACACGGTTTGAGTTATGTTTGACGTAAGTAGGAGTTCAGGATCACTTCTTGGTCATTACTAGTTGACGACCGTTCCGTTGCTTCTCTTCTCGCTCTCATTTGCGTATGTTAGCCACCATATATGCTTAGTGCCTACTGCAGCTCCACCTCTTTACACCATCCTTTCCTATAAGCTTAAATAGTTTTGATCTCGCGGGTGTGAGATTGCTGAGTCCTCGTGACTCACAGATTCTACCAAAACAGTTGCAGGTGCTAACGATGCCAGTGCAGATGATGAGATCGACCTCAAGTGGGAGTTTGATGAGGAACGTGGTCGTTACTATGTGTCTTTTCCTGATGATCAGTAGTGGAGCCCAGTTGGGACGACCGGGGATCTAGCATTTGGGTTTATCTTATTTTCATTTGGATCTTGACCGTACTCGGTCTATGTGTGGATTTTGGATGGTGTATGAATTATATTTATGTATTGTGTGAAGTGGCGATTGTAAGCCAACTCTCGTTATCCCATTCTTGTTCATTACAAGGGATTGTGTGAAGGTGACCCTTCTTGCGACAAAACCATAATGTGGTTATGCCTCTAAGTCGTGCCTCGACACGTGGGAGATATAGCCGCATCATGGACGTTACACATGAATTATATACTTTAACCTTAGTTGCCTCCACTCCGGTCATGTAGTTTGCAAGGTAATCATCAGTAAATAGCTTCGGAAACCACTGAAAAGAGAAAAATATCAGATACTGAGGTCTAATAGAGTAACTTGTTGGGGGCAGGGGGAAAAGGCAACACATTGATTACCATCCTAAAGTTCACTGTTGTCTTCGACAAAGTGTAAATAAAGAGCTTAATTCCAATCACCCATTTCTTTTGCCTAACAATCTTTCTTAGTTTCCTCACTTGATGCTTGTTCATGAATATCTCATTGCCCCATACGCAAAAGGGATCGAAGCGTGGATCAGTACACCTCATATATGTGAAGGAAATATACCCTAGAGGCAATAATAAAGTTATTATTTATTTCCTTATATGATGATAAATATTTATTATTCATGCTAGAATTGTATTAACTGGAAACATAATACATGTGTGAATACATAGACAAACAGAGTGTCACTAGTATGCCTCTACTTGACTAGCTCGTTGGTCAAAGATGGTTATGTTTCCTAGCCATAAACATGAGTTGTCATTTGATTAACGGGATCACATCATTAGGAGAATGATGTGATTGACTTGACCCATTCCGTTAGCTTAGCACTCGATCGTTTAGTATGTTGCTATTGCTTTCTTCATGACTTATACATGTTCCTATGACTATGAGATTATGCAACTCCCGTTTACCGGAGGAACACTTTGTGTGCAACAAACGTCACAACGTAACTAGGTGATTATAAAGGTGCTCTACAGGTGTCTCTAAAGGTACTTCTTGGGTTGGCGTATTTTGAGATTAGGATTTGTCACTCCGATTGTCGGAGAGGTATCTCTGGGCCCTCTCGGTAATGCACATCACTTAAGCCTTGCAAGCATTGCAACTAATGAGTTTGTTGCGGGATGATGTATTACGGAACGAGTAAAGAGACTTGCCGGTAACGAGATTGAACTAGGTATTGAGATACCAAAGATCGAATCTCGAGCAAGTAACATACCGATGACAAAGGGAACAACGTATGTTGTTATGCGGTCTGATCGATAAAGATCTTCGTAGAATATGTGGGAGCCAATATGAGCATCCAGGTTACGCTATTGGTTATTGACCGGAGACGTGTCTCGGTCATGTCTACATAGTTCTCGAACCCGTAGGGTCCGCACGCTTAAATTTTTCATGACAGTTATATTATGAGTTTATACGTTTTGATGTACCGAAGGTTGTTCGGAGTCCCGGATGTGATCACGGACATGACGAGGAGTCTCGAAATGGTCGAGACATGAAGATTGATATATTGGAAGCCTATGTTTGGATATCGGAAGTGTTCCGGGTGAAATCGGAATTTTACCGGAGTACCGGGAGGTTACTGGAACCCCCCGGGGGCTTAATGGGCCATAGTGGGCCTTAGTGGAAGAGAGGAGAGGCGGCCAGGGCAGGGCCGCGCGCCCCTCCCCCTAGTCCGAATATGACAAGGAGAGGGGGGCGGCGCCCCCCCTTTCCTTCCTCTCTCCCTCTTGTTTCCCCCTCCACTCCTAGTCCAACGAGGAAAAGGGAGGGAGTCCTACTCCCGGTGGGAGTAGGACTCCTCCTGGCGCGCCCCTCCTGGCCGGCCGCACCTCTCCCCCTTGCTCCTTTATATACGGGGGCAGGGGGCACCCTAGAGACACAACAATTGATCGTTTGATCTTTTAGCCGTGTGCGGTGCCCCCTCCACCATAGTCCACCTCGATAATACTGTAGTGGTGCTTAGGCGAAGCCCTGCGTCAGTAGAACATCATCATCGTCACCACGCCGTCGTGCTGACGAAACTCTCCCTCAACACTCGGCTGGATCGGAGTTCGAGGGACGTCATCGGGCTGAACGTGTGCTGAACTCGGAGGTGCCGTGCGTTTGGTACTTGATCGGTCGGATCGTGAAGACGTACGACTACATCAACCGCGTTGTGCTAATGCTTCCGCTTTTGGTCTACGAGGGTACGTGGACAACACTCTCCCCTCTCGTTGCTATGCATCACCATGATCTTGTGTGTGCATAGGAAATTTTTGAAATTACTACGTTTCCCAACAATATGTTCCTACAAGCAACCAGTAAATGTTAGAAGCTAAACTGAGATTGCACAAATGATGTAAAATACAACTACCTATGTTCCTAAGTACATGTTTTTTTTGAGATTTCAATATGAACTACATACGGATGTATATAGAATTATAGATATAGTTTAGATTAGAATCTACATTCACTCATTTTGCTCCTTATGTAGTCTATATTGGAATCTCTACAAATACTTATATTTAGGAATAGAAGGTGTATAAGACATGGGATGCAGCTAACCTCGACGGCAAACAACAACATCGCCCATTGTAGCCCTATGTAAGTACATGGAAAGCCAATGTGAACTACATAGGGTTGACATCCACCAAAAAAAGCAAATGGTAATAGAACGACAACATCTGTAGTGATATCTTCATTTCGAAAGAGTAGCACGGTAGCAAAGGGACGGATTAAAAATGGATACAACTGTCAATTGCAACAGGCTTAACAACATCCTAATTCATGTTTTGTAAGTTTGTAGCCATTGAAATACAACTCTTTAAAAATGGATACAACTGTTAATTGCAACAGGCTTAATGGCCATTGAAACCGGTACTGATAAAAATGCAATTGGCAGAGTTAAACATCACAGGCAGTTGCTGCCTGAGCAGATAATGGCCCAGTTGTCTATAAAAAGGTAGGGAAAATAGCTCAAACGTGTTAGGCATGTTTACTACAACATGCTTAATACATCGATAGTACAAAACATAGCCATTAATTGCAACTGGTATTGGTAAGGTTGAACTGGTGGGTACATACTTGGTAAGTCCTGAGAGGTAGTTGCTAGGGCACTTCATCTTGGCCAGAGCCCGCCCAAAGTCAGCAGCGGCGGAGGCGAGCTGTTCCTCCGGGTCGAAGCGTGGATCAGTGCCACTGACATGTGTACCTACATGCAACCAGTAAATGGTAGAAGTTAAATTGCAATTGCACAAATGATGTGAAATACTGTAAGACATGGGATGCAGCTAACCTTGACGGCCAACAACAGCATCGGCCGTTACGACCTAGCGTAAGTACATGGACAAGCATGTTAAGTACAACAGGGTTAGCATCCACCAAAAAAAGCAAATGGGGCAGCATCTCTAGTATATCTTGATTACAGAGAGTAGCATGGTAGCAAATGGACAGATTAAAAAATGGATACAACTGTTAATTGCAACAGGCTTAACAACATCCTAAGTCATGTTTTGTAAGTTTGTAGCTATTGAAATGCAACTGTTTAAAAATGGATTCAATTATTAATTGCAACAGGCTTAATAGACATTGAAACCGGTACTGATAAAAATGCAATTGGCATAGTTAAACACCACAAGGCAGGTGCTGCCAGAGCAGAGAATGGCCCAGATGTCTATAAAAAGGTAGGGAAATTAGCAAAAATGTGTTAGGCATGTTTACTAGAACATCCTTAATACATCGACCGTACAAAACATAGCCATTAATTGTAACTGGTATCTTTAAGATTGAACTGGTGAGTACATACTTGGTAAGTCCTGAGAGGTAGTTGCTGGGGCACTTCATCTTGGCCAGAGCTCGCCCAAAGTCAGCGCGGCGGAGGCGAGCTGTTCCTCCGGGTCAAAGCGTGGATCAGTGCCACTGACATGTGTACCTACAGGCAACCAGTAAATGGGTAGAAGTTAAACTGCAATTGCACAAATTATGTGAAATACTGTAAGACATGGATGCAGCTCACCTCGACAGCAAACAAAAGCATCGGCCGTTATGACCCTGCATAAGTACATGTACATGCATGTTAAGTGCAACATGGTTAGCATCCACTAAAAATAGCAAATGGGCAGCATCTCTAGTGATATCCTGAGTCATGTGTTGTATGCTTGTTGCTGGTATTGGTGAAATTGAGTTGGACACGGTAATATTTGAACATCAGACATTGTGTAGTACTGAAATAAACAAGGCACGAACATGCTTAATACATCAACCATACAAATCATAGCCGTTGCAAGTGGTATTGGTTAGATTTAGCTGGTCAGATCTTACCTGTTAAGTCCTGGGGGGTAGTCGCTGGGGGACTTCATCTAGGCCAGAGCCTGCACCATGTCGGCGGCGGCGGCGGAGGCGAGGTGTTCCTCCAGGTCAACACGCACAGCGGCCATCGCGCCATGGACCGCCATCAGCTCCTGGCGGGGGGGGGGATTTGGAGGCATGAGGAT
>NC_057802.1:76626399-76657994 GCF_018294505.1 Triticum aestivum
CCATTTAAGCTATCAGGCCGGGGACGTGATAGAGATCAGTGGGTTACCTGACTGGATCCGAGCAGAACGTAGATGTGGTTGAAGCTGTGGTTGCGGCGGCGGCGGTTTGAGATGCCAGTAGGGGGAGGCGCGAGGGAGGGGGGATACTGAGGGGAAGGGGATGTGGTCGGAGGAACAAATTCTGAAATCGCGCACCTAATGAAAATTTCGGTGCGAAATATGAAACTTGGGCGGGGGAAACACACAACGCAGACGAAGCGCGTAAAATACTCGTGTGCGAGAAAAAATAAAGTTGGCAGATCCTGTCTCCAAAAAATGTACACGTATACTTGATTTTTTTGTCGATGGTATGCCTGGTTTATTAGGAAATATCACACAGGTAACTGACTTATGGGTCATTAACGCAAAAAACGCAGACGGGTACGGCATATAAACCGTCTGTTTTGTGATCTTCTAATGATTAACGCAAAAATGCACACGGGCACACATGCTAATCAATGCTCAAAGCCCTTAAAGGATGCTCTTACCAACATTGTACGTTAATACTACAAACTTAAAGTACTACTGGTAATTTGCTCTAATACTACAAACTTAAACTACTTCTCACATGCTGCCATCAGGGCATGCTGGCCAGACGCCGGCGTTCTCCTTCCCGGCCTTGTAGGCGGCAGCCCACCGTGCTTCGATCTCCGCCAAGCTCTCCTCACCATGGCGTGCGACCTCTTTTTTCTTGCGGCGGCGGGACTCTCTTTTCTTGACTGCTTTCTGCCTTTTCTGCTCTTTCTGTGCGGCTTTGGCCGCCTCTAGATCCACCACCCATTCGGCCATGGCAGCCTCAAAGTCTGCCCATGTAACTATCTGGCCGCCGGCGGCGATGAACTCGGCGTGGCGAGATGCCATCGCTTCCTTACCATGTGTGCGGTTGCGGGCGGCGAGGAACGCGGCGCGGCGGGATGCCACATCTTCCTTACCAGTTACTGTGCGCGGCAGTGCCATGGACGACTCCTGGAGAGAGCTCTGGGACGGAGGGGCTGGGCAGCCGTACAGTGCGGTGGTATTCAAGAGCTCAACCACAAACGACAATAGAAATTTGGCTTCCCTTACAATTTTTCTCGTTCATTATGGCACACGGTTCATCTCTGTCGCTTCCGGAAACAGTGTGCGCTGAGCCTATTGTGTGTTGCGTTATGATTGGCCGGAACCCCAGCCACGCGGATCGCGCGTGTACACCGTTGGATGCGCCGCGATCGAACGACAATCCACGTCCCATACATCACACCCGTGCACCTGTAGCTGGATTGGATCTATATGCGCTAAATGCCTAGAAAATGCACATAATCCCCTAAATATGGTAAATGAGCCTGGAAAAATGCCAAATTTGGACATGGTGATTTGCAGGGTGTATGTTCATCGTAGAAAAAAACTCCAGGGCAAAGAACGAAGAAAATTTGGATTCCCCTTCAATCTTGAGGATTTCCCTTTCGAAAGCATCGAACTTCCTCGGTGATGGTTCGATTTATGAAGGGCGTGCATGACAACAAAAGCCAAACCTTCTCAAATTTTTACCAAGGCATGGTGAGGTCATACCATGGCACCATGCCAGGCGTCATGTTTTTTAAGCATTTATTTCATTTTTTCTATAGTTGAAAACCAAACAAACAGACATTTGTGGTTGACTATTGCCACACATTTCATCGAAATATCTGTCCATTCCTTGTAAACGGCATGAGCATTTACTAAATGGCACGAGCATGGTTTTCTAGGCCGTTCTTGTGGACCCTTTCATGCATCGATTGTTTGAACTTGAATGATGCGCATTAATGCCTAGGAAATGCAAATAATCCCCGAATATGACAAATGAACCTGGAAAAGTGCCAAATTTGAACACAGTGATTTGCAGGTTTTATGCTCATCATAGAAAAAACTCGTGGACAAAGGACAAAAGAAATTTGGACCCCCCTTCAATCTTGGTGATTCCCCCCTCGAAACCATGAAACTTCCTAGGTAATGGTGCGATTTATGAAAGGCGCGCATCACGACATAAGGAAAACATTCTCCAATTTTTACCAGGGCATGGTGAGGCCATACCATGGCACCACGCCAGGCGTCATGTTTTCCAACCATGTGTTTCATTTTTTGTATAGTTGTTAACAGAGTAAATGACGCGTTTATGGTTGACTATTGCCACACATTTCCTTGAAATATCTACCCATTCCTTGTAAAAGGCTGGAGAATGTGCTAAATAACACGAGCATGGTTTTCCAGACCATTCTTGTGCACCTTTTCATGCACCGATTGTTCGAATTTGAATTATGTTCATTAATGCCTAGAAAATGCACATAATCCCCTAAATATGGGAAATGAGCCCGGGAAAATGTCAAATTTGAACACGTTGCATTTGAGGCGGTATGTTGATCGTTGGAAAAAACTGAATGACAAACTAGGACGGAAATTAGGATTCCCCTTCAATCTTGGGGATTTTCCCTCTCGAAAGCATGGAACTTCCTCGGTGAAGGTTCGATTTATGAATGGCGTGCATGACGACATAAGCCAAACCTTCTCAAATTTTTACCAGAGCATGGTGAGGTCATACCACGGCACCATGCTAGGCTTCATGTTTTTTAAGCATTTATTTCATTTTTTCTATAGTTGAAAACCCAACAAATAGACATTTGTGGTTGACTATTGCCACACATTTCATCGAAATATCTGTCCATTCCTTGTAAAAGGCATGAGTATTTACTAAATGGCACGAGCATGGTTTTCTAGGCCGTTCTTGTGGACCCTTTCATGCATCGATTGTTTGAACTTGAATTATGCACATTAATGCCTAGGAAATGCACATAATCCCCTAAATATGGCAAATGAACCCGGAAAAATGCCAAATTTGAACACGATGATTTACATGTTGTATGCTCATCATAGAAAAAAACTTGTGGACAAAGGACAAAGGAAATTTGGATCCCCCTTCAATCTTGGTGATTTCCCCCTCGAAACCATGAAACTTCCTTGGATGATGGTTCGTTTTATGAAAGGCGCGCATCACGACATAAGGAAAACATTCTGCAATTTTTACCAGGGCATGGTGAGGCCATACCATGGCACCACACCAGGCGTCATGTTTTCCAACCATGTGTTTCATTTTTTGTATAGCACGAGCATGTTTTTCCAGACCGTTCTTGTGCACCTTTTCATGCACCGATTGTTCCAATTTGAATTATGTGCATAATTAATGCCTAGAAAATGCACACAATGCCCTAAATATGGTAAATGAGTTTGGAAAATTTCAAATTTCAACACGTTTCATTTGAGGCGGTATGTTGATCGTTGGAAAAAAACTGAATGACAAACTATGACCGAAATTTGGACTCCCCTTCAATCTTGGTGATTTCCCTCTTGAAAGCATTGAACTTCCTCGGTGATGGTTCGATTTATGAAGGGCGTGCATGACGACATAAATCAAACCTTCTCAGCTTTTAACTAGGGCACAGTGAGGCCATACCATGGCACCATGCCAGCCGTCATGTTTTTCAAGCACATATTTTATTGTTCTATAGTTGATAACCCAGTAAATGACGCGTTTGTGGTTGACTATTGCCACGCATTCCATTGAAATCTCTGCCCATTCCTTGTAAAAGGCTTGAGAAATTACTAAATACCACGAGTATGGTTTTTCCAGACCGTTCTTGTGCACCCTTTCATGCACCAATTGTTTGAATTTGAATTACATGCATTAATGCCTACAAAATGCACATAATCCCCTAAATATTGTAAATGAACCCGGAAAAGTGTCAAATTTGAACATGGTGATTAGCAGGGTTTATGTTCATCGTAGAAAAAAACTAATGGATGAAGGACAAAGGAAATTTGGATTCCCATTCAATCTCGGTGATTTACTATCGCACACGATTCATCTCTGTCAGAGTAAATGGCCACGGGTAGCCTAACCGACTACCCCTGGCTCTTCAAAAATTATCAGGCCATTTGAGCCTTCAAGCATTCAAAGCATTGGGCCGCCTTCCCCCGGCCGGCTACCACAGGAGCCGACTCTCAGAAGGCGACCCAGCCTCAGAAACCTCCCCCAAGATAAATACGAGATGGCCGACTCCAGGAAGCCGACCATGGAGAACGCCGACTCCCAAGAGCCGGCCATGTAGAACACCGACTCCAAGAAGCCGGCCAAGACCGCACCCACCAACACTACGCCCACATAACGGTGACAAGACGGGGTGTGGCTACAGTACGGCCCACTACCCCCGAATCCCGAGGCAGGCATGGCCATAGGACGCCGTACGAGTCAGCCATCTCCCGTCCGGCTCGGCACTGTAGCCATGCTGGCCTCAACGTCATCCGCGACAGACGCCAGTATGGCCCGCGGGCGGCGGGCCCCTTTAGCCAGAGAGAGTCACAAAGGCGGCCCGGCCTTCCCTAGTCCGCCAGGGGCGTAGCCGGCCCCCAGAAGCCGGCTACCCCCTCCCTCGAAACATGTGCCACATTAAGGAGACAAGACGAGGTAAGGCTACAGTGAGAGCCCTCGAGGCGGTACACTGTAGCCACGCTTACCTCGACAAAGCCCTCGTCATCAGGGGCGAGGCTACAGTAAACAGCCGCCGACAAGACCCCAGGCGGTGGGACCGGCCTGTCGACCAAGAGGCCAACAGCCGGCGGGACCCGCCAGTCGGCAGGCCCCAATGGCCGGCGGAGAAGCGGGCGAGCACAGACACTGATGACCGGGACCCGCGCCCAGCCGGATTACAATTGTACCCCCGGGGGTAGGCCTATATAAACCCCCCGGGGCACCCATGCAAAGGGTTGGCTTCTTAGAGTTACACACACACCATATAGAGAGGAAAACGAGAGCTAGACTTGCTCTTCTTCTCCCTTGAACCCGACAGCTCAAGGAGCACTTGTAGCTACTCTTTTTAATCTAGTGATCATGCGGAGACCCCGCAGAGCAGGACTAGGGGTGTTTGTAGGGGAACGTAGCAGAAATTCAAAATTTTCTACGCATCACCAAGATCAATCTATGGAGTTTACTAGCAACGAGAGGGAAGGAGAGTGCATCTACATACACTTGTAGATCGCGAGCGGAAGCGTTCAAGAGAACGGGGTTGATGGAGCCGTACTCGTCGTGATCCAAATCACCGATGATCCTAGCGCCGAACGGACGGCACCTCCGCGTTCAACACACGTACGGAGCAGCGACGTCTCCTCCTTCTTGATCCAGCAAGGGGGAAGGAGAGGTTGATGGATATCCAGCAGCACGACGGCATGGTGGTGGAAGTAGCGGGATCCCGGCAGGGCTTCGTCAAGCGCAAGCGGGGAGGAAGAGGTGTCATGGGAGGGAGAGGGAGGCGCCAGGGCTTAGGTTGTTGCTGCCCTCCCTCCCCCCCACTATATATAGGGCCAAGGGAGAGGGGGGGGGCGCAGCCTTGGCCCTTCCTCCAAGGAAGGGTGCGGACAGGGAGGAGTCCTTCCTCCCCAAGGCACCTCGGAGGTGCCTTCCCCCTTTAGGACTCTCTGTTTTTCTTATCTCTTGGCGCATGGGCCTCTTGGGGCTGGTGCCCTTGGCCCATATAGGCCAAGGTGCACCCCCTACAGCCCATGTGGCCCCCCGGGGCTGGTGGACCCCCTTGGTGGACCCCCTTGGTGGACCCCCGGACCCCTTTCGGCACTCCCGGTACAATACCGATAAAGTGCGAAACTTTTCCGGCGACCAAAACAAGACTTCCCATATATAAATCTTTACCTCCGGACCATTCCGGAACTCCTCGTGACGTCCGGGATCTCATCCGGGACTCCGAACAGCTTTTGGGTTACCGCATACTAATATCTCTACAACCCTAGCGTCACCGAACCTTAAGTGTGTAGACCCTACGGGTTCGGGAGACACGCAGACATGACCGAGATGACTCTCCGGTCAATAACCAACAGCGGGATCTGGATACCCATGTTGGCTCCCACATGCTCCTCGATGATCTCATCGGATGAACCACGATGTTGAGGATTCAATCAATCCCGTATTCAATTCCCTTTGTCTATCGATATGTTACTTGCCCGAGATTCGATCGTCGGTACCCCGATACCTTGTTCAATCTCGTTACCGGCAAGTCTCTTTACTCGTTCCGTAACTCACATCATCCCGTGATCAACTCCTTGGTCACATTGTGCACATTATGATGATGTCCTACCGAGTGGGCCCAGAGATACCTCTCCGTTTACACGGAGTGACAAATCCCAGTCTCGATTCGTGCCAACCCAACAAACACTTTCAGAGATACCTGTAGTGCACCTTTATAGCCACCCAGTTACGTTGTGACGTTTGGTACACCCAAAGCATTCCTACGGTATCCGGGAGTTGCACAATCTCATGGTCTGAGGAACTGATACTTGACATTAGAAAAGCTCTGAGCAAACGAACTACACGATCTTGTGCTAGGCTTAGGATTGGGTCTCGTCCATCACATCATTCTCCTAATGATGTGATCCCGTTATCAACGACATCCAATGTCCATGGTCAGGAAACCGTAACCATCTATTGATCAACGAGCTAGTCAACTAGAGGCTTACTAGGGACATGGTGTTGTCTATGTATCCACACATGTATCTGAGTTTCCTATCAATACAATTGTAGCATGGATAATAAACGATTATCATGAACAAGGAAATATAATAATAACCTATTTATTATTGCCTCTAGGGCATATTTCCAACAGTCTCCCACTTGCACTAGAGTCAATAATCTAGTCCACATCACCATGTGATTAACACTCATAGGTCACATCACCATGTGACCAACATCCAAAGAGTTTACTAGAGTCAACAATCTAGTTCACATCTCTATGTGATTAACACTCAATGAGTTCTGGTTTGATCATGTTATGCTTGTGAGAGAGGTTATTAGTCAACGGGTCTGAACCTTTCAGATCCGTGTGTGCTTTATGAATATCTATGTCATCTTGTGGATTCTACCACGCGCTATTTGGAGCCATTTCAAATAATTGCTCTACTATACGAATCCGATTTACTACTCCGAGTCATCCGGATTAGTGTCAAAGTTCGCATCGACGTAACCCTTTACGACGAACTCCTTTTCACCTCCATAATCGAGAAAATTCCTTAGTCCACTAGGTACTAAGGATAAGTTCGACCACTGTCATGTGATCCATTCCCGGCTCACTATTATACCCCTTGACCAACTCATGGCAAGGCACACTTCATGTGCGGTACACAGCATAGCATACTGTAGAGCCTACGTCTAAAGCATAGGGGACGACCTTCGTCCTTTCTCTCTCTTCTGCTGTGGTCAGGTCTTGAGTCTTACTCAATACTCACACCTTGTAACACAGCAAGAACTCCTTCTTTGCTGATCTATTTTGAACTCTTTCAAAATCATGTCAAGGTGTGCGTTCTTTGAAAGTATCATCAGGCGTCTTGATCTATCTCTGTAGATCTTGATGCCCAATATGTAAGCAGCTTTATCCAGGTCTTCCTTTGAAAAAATCGTTTCAAACAACCCTTTATGCTTTCCAGAAATTTTACATCATTTCGGATCAACAATATGTCATTCACATATACTTATCAGAAATGTTGTAGTGCTCCCACTCACTTTATTGTAAATACAAGTTTCTAACAAACTTTGTATAAACCCAAAAACTTTGATCACTCCATCAAAGCGTATATTCTGACTGCGAGATGCTTGCTCTAGTCCATGGAAGGATCGCTCGAGCTAGCATACCTTTTAGCATCCTTAGGATCGACAAAACCTTTCTGATTGTATGACATACAACCTTTCCTTACGAAAACTGGTAAGGAAACTTGTTTTGACATCCATCTGCTAGATTTCATAAATGTAGCTAATGCTAACATGATTCCGACGGACTTCAGCATCGCTACAGATGAGAAAAATCTCATCGTAGTCAACTCCTTGAACTTGTGAAAATACTCTTTGCCACAAGTCGAGCTTCATAGACGGTAACATTACCGTCCATGTCCGTCTTCTTCTTAAAGATCCATTTATCTCAATGGCTTGCCGATCATCAGGCAAGTTCACCAAAGTCCATGCTTTGTTCTGATACATGGATTCTATCTCGGATTTCATGGCCTCGAGCCATTCGTCAGAATCCGGGCCCACCATCGCTTCTCCACAGCTCATAGGTTCATCGTTGTCCAACAACATGACTTCCAAGACTGGATTACGCATTACTCTGAAGTTGTACGGATCCTCGTCGTCCTACGAGGTTTGGTAGTGACTTGATCCGAAGTTTCATGATCACTATCATAAGCTTCCACTTCAATTGGTGTAGGTGCCATAGGAACAACTTCCTGTGCCCTGCTACACACTAGTTAAGGTTATGGTTCAATAACCTCATCAAGTCTCCACCATCCTCCCACTCAATTCTTTAGAGCGAAACTTTTCCTCGAGAAAGGACTAGTTTCTAGAAGCAATTACTTTTGCTTCCAGATCTGAAATAGGAGGTATACCCAACTGTTTTGGGTTTTCTATGAAGATGCATTTATCCGCTTTGGGTTCGAGCTTATCAGCTTGAAACTTTTTCACATAAGCATCGCAGCCCCAAACTTTCAAGAAACGACAACTTAGGTTTCTCTAAACGGTGTCGTCTCAACGGAATTGCGTGGTGCCCCTTTTAAAGTGAATGCGGTTGTCTCTAATGCCTAACCCATAAACGATAGTGGTAATTCGATAAGAGACATCATGGTATGCACCATATCCAATAGGGTGCAGTTATGATGTTCGGACACACCATCACACTATGGTGTTCCAGGCGGTATTAATTGTGAAACACTTTCCACAATGTCTTAACTGTGTGCCAAACTCGTAACTCAGATACTCATCTCTATGATCATATCACAGACATTTTATCCTCTTGTCACGACGATCTTCAACTTCACTCTGAAATTACTTGAACCTTTCAATAATTCATACTTGTGTTTCATCAAGTAAATACACTCAGCATCTACTCAAATCATCTGTGAAGTAAGAACATAACGATATCCACTGCATGCCTCAGCACTCATTGGACTGCATACATCAAAATGTATTACTTCCAACAAGTTGCTCTCTTGTTCCATCTTACTGAAAACGAGGCCTTTCAGTCATCTTGCCCATGTGGTATGATTTGCATGTCTCAAGTGATTCAAAATCAAGCGAGTCCAAACGATCCATCTGCATGGAGTTTCTTCATGCATATATACCAATAGACATGGTTTGCATGTCTCAATCTTTTCAAAAACGACTGAGTCCAAAGATCCATCTACATGGAGCTTCTTCATGCGTTCTACACCAATATGACTCAAATGTCAGTGCCACAAGTATGTGGAACTATCATTACTATTTTATATCTTTTGGCACGAACATGTGTATCACTACGATCGAGATTCATTTTAGGTGCCAGACCATTGAAGGTATTATTCAAATAAACAGAGTAACCATTATTCTCCTTAGATGAACAACCGTATTGCAATAAACATAATCCAATCATGCTCAACGCAAACACCAAATCTCGATGGTAGAGGGAGCATGCGATGCTTGATCACATCAACCTTGGAAACACTTCCAACACATATCGTCATCTCACCTTTAGCTAGTCTCCGTTTATTCCACAGCTTTTATTTCGAGTTACAAAAACTTAGCAACCGAACCAGTATCTAATACCCTGGTGCTGCTAGGAGTACTAGTAAAGTACACATTCATATAACGTATATCCAATATACTTCTGTCGACCTTGCCTGCCTTCTCATCTACCAAGTATCTAGGGTAGTACTGCTTTAGTGACCGTTCCCCTCATTACAGAAGCACTTAGTCTCAGGTTTGGGTTCAACCTTGGGTTTCTTCACTAGAGCAGCAACTGATTTGCCGTTTAATGAAGTATCCCTTCTTGCCCTTGCCCTTCTAGAAACTAGTGGTTTTACTAACCATCAACAATTGATGCTCCTTGTTGATTTCTACTTTCGTGGTGTCAAACATCGCGAATAGCTCAAGGATCATCATAACTATCCCTGATATGTTATAGTTCATCACGAAGCTCTACTAGCTTGGTGGCAGTGACTATGGAGAACTATCACTATCTCATCTGGGAGATTAACTCCCACTCGATTCAAGCGTTTGTGGTACTCAGACAATCTGAGCACATGCTCAACGATTGAGCTTTTCTCCCTTAGTTTGCAGGCTTAAGAAACTTGTCAGAGGTCTCATACCTCTTGAGGTGGGCACTAGTCTGAAATCCCAATTTCAGTCTTCGGAACATCTCATATGTTCTGCGACGTTTCAAAAACCGTCTTTGGTGCCACAATTCTAAACCGTTAGCATTACGCACTGAACTATCACGTAGTTATCAAAACATGTATGTCAGATGTTCCGCAACATCTACAGACAACGCTGAGGTTCAGCACACCGAGCGGTGCATTAAGGACATAAGCCTTCCGTGCAGCAATGAGGACAATCCTCAGTTTACGGACCCAGTCCGCATAATTGCTACTACCAACTTTCAACTAAATTTTCTC
This sequence comes from Triticum aestivum, assembly GCF_018294505.1. Classification (NCBI taxonomy): domain Eukaryota; kingdom Viridiplantae; phylum Streptophyta; class Magnoliopsida; order Poales; family Poaceae; genus Triticum; species Triticum aestivum. Next base: position 76,636,924 of record NC_057802.1, read on the forward strand.
TAGGAACATACCTTAAACAGTAGAACTAAAGCGTATGACATAATTTGCAAAGACCTTTTGACTATGTTCATGATAATGAAGTTCATCTGATTAATGAACTCCCACTCAGATAGACATCCCTCTAGTCATCTAAGTGATACATGATCCGAGTCAAACTAGGCCGTGTCCGATCATCACGTGAGACGGACTAGTCATCATCGGTGAACATCTCAATGTTGATCGTATCTACTATACGACTCATTCGACCTTTCGGTCTCTTGTGTTCCGAGGCCATGTCTGTACATGCTAGGCTCGTCAAGTCAACCTAAGTGTTTCGCATGTGTTCCGAGGCCATGTCTGTACATGCTAGGCTCGTCAACACCCGTTGTATTCGAACGTTAGAATCTATCACACCCGATCATCACGTGGTGCTTCGAAACAACGAACCTTCGCAACGGTGCACAGTTAGGGGGAACACGTCTCTTGAAATTTTAGTGAGGGATCATCTTATTTAAGCTACCGTCGTTCTAAGCAAATAAGATGCATAACATGACAAACATCACATGCAATCAAATAGTGACATGATATGGCCAATATCATTTTGCTCCTTTGATCTCCATCTTCGGGGCACCATGATCATCTTTGTCACCGGCATGACACCATGATCTCCATCATCATGATCTCCATCATTGTGTCTTCATGAAGTTGTCACGCCAATGATTACTTCTACTTCTATGGCTAACGCGCTTAGCAATAAAGTAAAGTAATTTACATGGCGTTATTCAATGACACACAGGTCATACAAAAAATAAAGACAACTCCTATGGCTCCTGCCGGTTGTCATACTCATCGACATGCAAGTCGTGATTCCTATTACAAGAATATGATCAATCTCATACATCACATATATCATTCATCACATCTTCTGGCCATATCACATCACATAGCACATGCTGCAAAAACAAGTTAGACGTCCTCTAATTGTTGTTGCAAGTTTTTACGTGGCTTGTATAGATTTCTAGCAAGAACGTTTCTTACCTACGTAAAACCACAACGTGATATGCCAATTTCTATTTACCCTTCATAAGGACCCTTTTCATCGAATCCGTTCCGACTAAAGTGGGAGAGACAGACACCCGCTAGCCACCTTATGCAACTAGTGCATGTCAGTCGGTGGAACCTGTCTCACGTAAGCGTACGTGTAAGGTCGGTCCGGGCCGCTTCATCCCACAATGCCGCCGAAACAAGATAAGACTAGTAGCGGCAAGAAGAATTGGCAACATCTACGCCCACAACTTCTTTGTGTTCTACTCGTGCATAGAAACTACGCATAGACCTAGCTCATGATGCCACTGTTGGGGAACGTAGCAGAAATTCAAAATTTTCTACGCATCACCAAGATCAATCTATGGAGTAATCTAGCAACGAGGGGAAGGGGAGTGCATCTACATACCATTGTAGATCGCGATGCGGAAGCGTTGCAAGAACGCGGATGAAGGAGTCATACTCGTAGCGATTCAGATCGCGGTTGATTCCGATCTAAGCACCGAAGAACGGTGCCTCCGCGTTCAACACACGTGCAGCCCGGTGACGTCTCCCACGCCTTGATCCAGCAAGGAGAGAGGGAGAGGTTGGGGAAGACTCCATCCAGCAGCAGCACGACGGCGTGGTGGTGATGGAGGAGCGTGGCAATCCCGCAGGGCTTCGCCAAGCACCGCGGGAGAGGAGGAGGAAGAAGAGGGGTAGGGCTGCACCGAAAGAGAGACGTTCTCGTGTGTTGGGCAGCCCCAAATACCTCCAGTATATATAGGGGAAGGGGAGGGGCTGCGCCCCCATCTAGGGTTCCCTCCCCAGGGGTGGCGGCAGCCCCCAAACCCATCTAGGGTGCGGCCAAGGGGAGGAGAGGGGGGGCGCCACTAGGGTGGGCCTTAAGGCCCATCTGGACCTAGGGTTTGCCCCCTCCCACTCTCCCATGCGCCTTGGGCCTTGGTGGGGGGCGCACCAGCCCACCTGGGGCTGGTACCCTCCTACACTTGGCCCACGTAGCCTTCTTAGCATTACGCACTGAACTATCACGTAGTCATCAAAACGTGTATGTCAGATGTTTCGCAACATCTACAGACGACGCTGAGGTTCAGCACACCGAGCGGTGCATTAAGGACATAAGCCTTCTGTGCAGCAATGAGGACAATCCTCAGTTTACGGACCCAGTCCGCATAATTGCTACTACCAACTTTCAACTAAATTTTCTCTAGGAACATATCTTAAACAGTAGAACTAAAGCGTATGACATAATTTGCAAAGACCTTTTGACTATGTTCATGATAATGAAGTTCATCTGATTTAATGAACTCCCACTCAGATAGACATCCCTCTAGTCATCTAAGTGATACATGATCCGAGTCAAACTAGGCCGTGTCCGATCATCACGTGAGACGGACTAGTCATCATCGGTGAACATCTCCATGTTGATCGTATCTGCTATACGACTCATGTTCGACCTTTCGGTCTCTTGTGTTCCGAGGCCATGTTTGTACATGCTAGGCTCGTCAAGTCAACCTAAGTGTTTCGCATGTGTTCCGAGGCCATGTCTGTACATGCTAGGCTCGTCAACACCCGTTGTATTCGAACGTTAGAATCTATCACACCCGATCATCACGTGGTGCTTCGAAACAACGAACCTTCGCAACGGTGCACAGTTAGGGGGAACACGTCTCTTGAAATTTTTAGTGAGGGATCATCTTATTTATGCTACCGTCGTTCTAAGCAAATAAGATGCATAACATGATAAACATCACATGTAATCAAATAGTGACATGATATGGCCAATATCATTTTGCTCCTTTGATCTCCATCTTCGGGGCACCATGATCATCTTTGTCACCGGCATGACACCATGATCTCCATCATCATGATCTCCATCATTGTGTCTTCATGAAGTTGTCACGCCAATGATTACTTCTACTTCTATGGCTAACGCGCTTAGCAATAAAGTAAAGTAATTTACATGGCGTTATTCAATGACACGCAGGTCATACAAAAATAAAGACAACTCCTATGGCTCCTGCCGGTTGTCATACTCATCGACATGCAAGTCGTGATTCCTATTACAAGAATATGATCAATCTCATACATCACATATATCATTCATCACATCTTCTGGCCATATCACATCACATAGCACATGCTGCAAAAACAAGTTAGACGTCCTCTAATTGTTGTTGCAAGTTTTTACGTGGCTTGTATAGGTTTCTAGCAAGAACGTTTCTTACCTACGTAAAACCACAACGTGATATGCCAATTTCTATTTACCCTTCATAAGGACCCTTTTCATCGAATCCGTTCCGACTAAAGTGGGAGAGACAGACACCCGCTAGCCACCTTATGCAACTAGTGCATGTCAGTCGGTGGAACCTGTCTCACGTAAGCGTACGTGTAAGGTCGGTCCGGGCCGCTTCATCCCACAATGCCGCCGAAACAAGATAAGACTAGTAGCGGCAAGAAGAATTGACAACATCGACGCCCACAACTACTTTGTGTTCTACTGGTGCATAGAAACTACGCACAGACCTAGCTCTGATGCCACTGTAGGGGAACGTAGCAGAAATTCAAAATTTTCTACGCATCACCAAGATCAATCTATGGAGTTTACTAGCAACGAGAGGGAAGGAGAGTGCATCTACATACCCTTGTAGATCGCGAGCGGAAGCGTTCAAGAGAACGGGGTTGATGGAGTCGTACTCGTCGTGATCCAAATCACCGATGATCCTAGCGCCGAACGGACGGCACCTCCGCGTTCAACACACGTACGGAGAAGCGACGTCTCCTCCTTCTTGATCCAGCAAGGGGGAAGGAGAGGTTGATGGAGATCCAGCAGCACGACGGCATGGTGGTGGAAGTAGCGGGATCCCGGCAGGGCTTCGTCAAGCGCAAGCGGGGAGGAAGAGGTGTCACGGAAGGGAGAGGGAGGCGCCAGGGCTTAGGTTGTTGCTGCCCTCCCTCCCCCCCACTATATATAGGGCCAAGGGAGAGGGGGGGCACAGCCTTGGACCTTCCTCCAAGGAAGGGTGCGGCCAGGGAGGAGTCCTTCCTCCCCAAGGCACCTCGGAGGTGCCTTCCCCCTTTAGGACTCTCCGTTTTTCTTATCTCTTGGCGCATGGGCCTCTTGGGGCTGGTGCCCTTGGCCCATATAGGCCAAGGCGCACCCCCTACAGCCCATGTGGCCCCCCCCGGGGCTGGTGGACCCCCTTGGTGGACCCCCGGACACCTTTCGGCACTCCCGGTACAATACCGATAAAGTGCGAAACTTTTCCGGCGACCAAAACAAGACTTCCCATATATAAATCTTTACCTCCGGACCATTCCGGAACTCCTTGTGACGTCCGGGATCTCATCCGGGACTGCGAACAACTTTCGGGTTACCGCATACTAATATCTCTACAACCCTAGCGTCACCGAACCTTAAGTGTGTAGACCCTACGGGTTCGGGAGACACGCAGACATGACCGAGACGACTCTCCGGTCAATAACCAACAGCGGGATCTGGATACCCATGTTGGCTCCCACATGATCTTCGATGATCTCATCGGATGAACCACGATGTTGAGGATTCAATCAATCTCGTATTCAATTCCCTTTGTCTATCGATATGTTACTTGCCCGAGATTCAATCGTCGGTATCCCGATACCTTGTTCAATCTCGTTACCGGCAAGTCTCTTTACTCGTTCCGTAACTCACATCATCCCGTGATCAACTCCTTGGTCACATTGTGCACATTATGATGATGCCCTACCGAGTGGGCCCAGAGATACCTCTCCATTTACACAGAGTGACAAATCCCAGTCTCGATTCGTGCCAACCCAACAGACACTTTCGGAGATACCTGTAGTGCACCTTTACAGCCACCCAGTTACGTTGTGATGTTTGGTACACCCAAAGCATTCCTACGGTATCCGGGAGTTGCACAATCTCATGGTCTAAGGAACTGATACTTGACATTAGAAAAGCTCTGAGCAAACGAACTACACGATCTTGTGCTAGGCTTAGGATTGGGTCTCGTCCATCACATCATTCTCCTAATGATGTGATCCCGTTATCAACGACATCCAATGTCCATGGTCAGGAAACCGTAACCATCTATTGATCAACGAGCTAGTCAACTAGAGGCTTACTAGGGACATGGTGGTTTCTATGTATCCACACATGTATCTGAGTTTCCTATCAATATAATTGTAGCATGGATAATAAACGATTATCATGAACAAGGAAATATAATAATAACCTATTTATTATTACCTCTAGGGCATATTTCCAACAGTGTTATCTCCACGGAGAGCCCCGAACCTGGGTAAGATTCGCCGGCGAGCATGTCTTCGCCTCATCCCATTTCCAGGCACCGGCGACGTCTTACTGGCTCCCACAATGATAAGCCACCCGTTGGCATATGTCGCACCCACCACCCGACATTTGGCGCCCACCATGGGGCCAGGTGCATCGTCGTCCGGAGACCTGTTCTGGACGGGAACCCTTTTTCTCCCCCGCGAGCGCAGCTAGCCTGCTGCGCCCGATGGCGTTTGCCCCGACGCGCTGCAAGGCGTCGACGACGCCTGCGCGGCGAGCTACCTCGCCGATCTGCTCGGCGAGGCTCGCATCTCCGACGAGCCCGCGTCCGAGGCGGGCACGGACTACCCCGAGAGCCACCTCGTCAGCCTCCTCGACCAACTTCACGTCTCCAGCGAGCCTGCTGCAGACTTGGAGTCGGTCGGCTCCACCGACCCGATGCTTGTCGATTCTGACACGGCATCGCTCGACGCCTACCCCTCCGACGTGGTGGTCTTCGATGACCCTCTCCCTCAAGCTGACAGCGGCAGCAGCGCTGTCACCGAAGTGTTGGTCATCAGCCACGTCGCCAACTCGGGCGAGAACGCCCACGACGCCTTGCAAGCGGCGATGCATGACCTATCCATCCCCATCCCGGCCGACGCCGACGCCGAGACCTTGGAGGCACGCTGCCTCGCCCTCATCGCGGAAGGCCAGAAGATAGCCTCCATGAGACGCCAGCGTGAAGTCGACCGCGCCGCCTTCGGTACGCCGCCGCATAGCGGGCCGAGCCGAGCCGGCTTCGTCCAGAAGCGCGGCGCGGCTATCGCCAGCATGCTGGGGGCAGATCGCCCTGTCTACGCAACCCCGCTCGAGAATCTACGAGCCGCTCAGGCGGCCGCTGAAGAGCTAAATGGGCTGGGAGCCGATGAGCTCCCCTACATGACAAGGCGGATCCAGCAGCTGATCGACGCGGCCGCAGAACGGCATGAAGCCGGCGCCCGCGCTGATAGTCATCCCCCGCGCTGGGAGCACGCCGCGACGTCCCGGTCGCCGACTGCGAGCGGCGCCCGCGAGAGGAAAGACAAGGAGCCGGCTGCTAGCCGCAGTCGGACTCGTATCACCATCGAGCGCGACGCAGAAGGCCGCCCACGAGCGGTGGAGCGCCAAGGAAATCCGCCTCCTCCCCCGCCTCGAGGGGAGAGACGTCCCACCCCGCCGCCTGTCACGCATCCGACTCTCGGTGGCCGACTAGGCCGCCGCGAAGGAGTCGGCGAGAACGATGCCCGCCACTGGATCGACCGCCTAGCTCGATCCCTGGCGCTAGAAGAGGAAGACGATGTCGGCCCACCGTGCTTTGGCCCCCGCATCCGCGACGAGCCCTTCCCCAAAGGGTTCTCGCTCCCCAGAGACTCGCCCAAGTACAACGGCTCTGCGAAGCCGGAAGATTGGCTCATCGACTAGTCTACTGCGGTCAGCATCGCCAACGGCAATAGACGCATTGCCGTGAAATATGTCCCCCTCATGCTGCAAGGCACGGCGCGCACCTGGCTCAACAGCCTCAAGCCCTACAGCGTCAACAGCTGGCTGGACTTCACGGAAGTCTTCGTCCGCAACTTCACCAGCACATACAAGCGGCCTCCCAAGCCTCGCCAGCTCTCCCTATGCGTCCAGGGGCCCAACGAGTCGACCCGTGACTACCTCACGCAGTGGGCCAAGCTCCGCAACTCCTGCGAGGGGGTGCACGAGGTTCAGACCATCGAGTACTTCACCGTCGGGTGCCGAGAGGGCACCCTCCTCAAGCACCGGCTCCTCTGCGACAAGCCGGCTACCCTCGACGAACTGCTGATCATCGCGGGTAAGTACTCCACGGCCGACTCCTCGATGAAGACCGAGCTCCGAGTGGACGCCTCTGGGAAGGTGCTTGCTCTGGCTCCCAAGACGCCGCCTAGCGTGTCCAATCGGCGCCCCTACCAGAACGACCACAAGTGCAAGGCCCCTATGCCGCCTTCCACCAGTCGGCAGGTGGCCATAGTTGAAGATGAGCAACCCGAAGAACGGCCCGCTCCCAAGAAGAATGGTGGCAGGCCGGCTTGGCAGCCAGCTTTCTCCTACGAGCAGACTCTCGACGCCCCCTGAAAGTTCCATAGCGGCCCGAAGCCGTCCAACCACACGACCCGAAAGTGCCACTGGCTCACGCGAATCTCCAAGGGCGAGGGGCTGGTGCCGCCTCCGCCCCCCAGCCCGCCGCCTCCAGCCTCCCAGTAGCCGGCGGCTCGGCCAGCAGTTGGAGCCATTCAAGATGAGTTCCCTGAAGAGCACGCCGCCTACGTCGTCTTCACAAGCCAAGTTGAAGACAAGCGTAGTCGGCGCCGTCAGCATTAAGAGGTCAACGCAGTCGCCTCTAGCGCTCCCGAGTTCATGCACTGGTCCGAGAAGCCCATCAACTGGAGCCAGGCCGACCACCCAAAGGTGATGCCATCCCCTGGCTCCTATGCACTAGTCTTGGATGTCACCCTCGCGACAGAGAGGCGAGCTGCCCGATTCTCCCGCATCCTGATTGATGGCGGAAGCAGTATCAACATACTGTACCGCGATACCATGGAGAAGTTGAACATCAAGGCGAAGCAGCTCATGCCAAGCCGGACCGTGTTCCATGGCATCGTGCCCAGCTTGTCTTGTTCCACGATCGGCAAGATCAAGATGGATGTTCTCTTCGGAGACAAGGATCATTTTCGCCGACAAGCGATCTGGTTTGAGGTAGTGGATCTGGAGAGCCCCTACCATGCTTTTCTTGGCCGACCTGCTCTGGCCAAGTTCATGGCTGTGCCCCACTACGCCTACCTAAAGATGAAGATGCCGAGATCGAAGGGGATCATCACCGTAGCCGGCGACTACAAGAAGTCCATCGAGTGCGCCATGGCCAGCAGTTGGCTGGCCGAGTCCCTCGTAGTGGCAGAAGAGAAGAAGATGCTGGAACGGGTTGTGGCCATGGCCGGCAAGAAGCCGGCTCTGTCCCCCAACCCCAAAGATTATGATGCGCAGGGCTCCTTCCAGCCGGCCAAGGAGACGAAGAAGATACCTCTGGACCCGGAGAATCCGGAAAGGTTTGCTATCATTGGGGCAAACCTGGACAGTAAATAGGAAGGCGAGCTCGTCGACTTCCTCCGTGAGAATCGAGACGTCTTCGCATGGTCCCCAAAGGACATGCCGGGTGTCCCGAAGGATTTCGCCGAGCACAAATTGCACGTCCGATCTGACGCGAAGCCGGTCAAGCAGCCCCTCCGCGGACTGTCAGAAGAGAAGCGAAGAATCGTAGGAGAAGAGATAGCCAGGCTCCTCGCCGCTGGCTCTATTATGGAAGTATTTTTTCCAGAGTGGCTTGCCAACCCAGTCTTGGTTTTGAAAAAGAATAACAAGTGGCGTATGTGTATAGACTACACCAGCCTCAACAAGGCCTGCCCCAAGGATCCGTTTGCTTTGCCACGGATTGACCAAGTGATAGACTCCACAGCCGGATGCGAGCTATTGAGTTTTTTGGATGCCTACTCAGGGTACCATCAAATCAAGTTGGACCCAGCAGACCGACTGAAGACTGCCTTCATCACACCATTCGGAGCTTTCTGTTACCTAACCATGACATTCGGCCTAAGGAATGCCGGTGCCACTTTTCAGCGTTGCATGCACAAATGCCTCCTCAAGCAACTCGGCAGAAATGCCCACGTCTACGTAGACGACATTGTGGTGAAGACAGAGAAGCGCGGTACCCTGCTGGAGGACCTCAAAGAAACATTCGCCAACTTGCGCCGATTCCAAATCAAGCTCAACCCCGAAAAGTTGTGTTCGGAGTACCAGCCGGCCAGCTGTTAGGCTTTCTGGTCTCCGAACGCGGCATCGAGTGCAACCCTATGAAGATCAAGGCCATCGAAAGGATGGAGATTCCCACCAAATTGCGAGATGTGCGGAAGTTCACGGGGTGCTTGGCCTCCCTAAACCGCTTTATCAGCCGGCTAGGAGAGAAGGCTCTCCCCCTGTAGCGACTCATGAAGAAATCCACTCACTCGAGTGGAATGACCAAGCCGACCAAGCCTTCCATGAGCTGAAGAAGAAGCTGACCACTCCACCTATCCTGGCAGCACCGACTGAGAAGGAGCCCATGCTCCTCTACATTGCCGCGACTAGCCGAGTGGTCAGTACAGTTGTCTTGGTCCAGTGCCCGGAAGAAGGCCGAGCCCAGCTAGTTCAAAGGCCGGTATATTATCTAAGCGAAGTACTATCCAGCTCAAAGCAAAACTACCCGCACTACCAAAAGATGTGCTATGGGGTGTACTTCGCCGCCAAGAAGCTGAAGCCCTACTTCCAAGAGCATCCCATCACGGTCGTGTGCACCGCCCCGCTTGCCGAGATCATAGGCAGCCGGGATGCATCCGGCCGGGTGGCTAAATGGGCCATTGCATTGGCACCATACACAATCTTCTACCAACCCCGCACCACCATCAAGTCCCAAGCATTGGCCGACTTCCTCGTCGACTGGGCCGAGACCCAGTACCTACCGCCGGCTCCCGACTCTACCCATTGGCGGATGCACTTCGACGGTCCAAGATGCGCACCGGTTTGGGAGCCGGCATCGTCCTCACCTCTCCCAAAGGCGACAAACTCAGATACACGCTGCAAATCCACTTCGCCGCTTCCAACAACGTGGCCGAGTACGAGGCGCTCATACATGGGCTCCGGCTAGCCAAAGAACTCGGCATACGCCGGATCCTGTGTTATGGCGACTCAGACTTGGTGGTCCAGCAGTCGTCTGGCGACTGGGACGCCAAGGATGCAAACATGGCGAGCTATCGATTCCTCGTCCAGCAGATCAGTGGGTACTTCGAAGGGTGCGAGTTCCTTCACGTACCAAGGGCCGACAACGACCAAGCAGATGCCCTGGCACGGATCGGCTCCACCCGACAGGCTATACCGACCGGCGTCTCCCTCCAGCGCCTCCTCAAGCCGTCCATCAAGCCGTCTCCAGAGTCGGACTCTATCTTCGTACCGCCTGTCCCCGATGTAGCCGGATCCGACTGGAGGAACCCCGCAGGCGGCATGGGGACTTCGACAACTGGCCCGGGGACTGCCGTAGTCGCACCCGACCCGGGGACTTCAGAACCCGGCCCAGGGACTGCAGCAGTCGGTCCGGGGACTGCAGCAACACAAGAAGCGGTGGCCGACTCCAATTCCACGCCACCCGACCCACCCACCCGAGTCATGGTGGCCGCACTAACAGAAGAAGAAGTCACAGCTCCATCATGGGCCCAGCCTATCCTCAAATTCCTAGTCAACAGAGAGCTGCCGGCTGATGAGATCTCAGCAAGACTAGTGCAACGACGAGCCGGAGCATATGCAATAATCAACAGAGAGCTTGTTAAGCGCAGCGTCACTGGAGTCTTCCAGCGCTGTGTCGAGCCAGGAAAAGGAGTGGCAATCCTCAAGGATATCCATCAAGGCGAATGCGGCCACCACGCAGCCTCAAGATCACTTGTGGCCAAAGCTTTCCGCCACGGTTTCTTTTGGCCGACTGCTTTCGAAGATGCCAAAGAGATAGTCAAGAGCTGCAGAGGATGCCAAGTCTTCAGTTCCAAGCAACACCTGCCGGCTTCTGCACTCAAGACCATTCCCCTCACCTGGCCCTTTGCCGTCTGGGGACTGGACATGGTGGGCCCTTTCAAGACAGCCTGCGGCAGCATGACACATCTGCTTGTCGCCGTGGACAAGTTCACCAAGTGGATCGAAGCGAAGCCGATCAAGAAGCTGAACGGGCCGACTGCCGTGACGTTCATCACCGACATCACTACTCGGTACGGCGTACCGCACAACATCATCACCAACAACGGCACAAACTTTGCCAAAGGAGCATTGGCACGTTTCTGCGCAACGTAGGGTATCCGACTGGACTTAGCGGCCGTTGCCCACCCGTAGTCAAACGGCCAGGTCGAGCGAGCAAATGGACTCATCCTCTCCGGCATCAAGCCCCGACTGGTTGTACCACTAGAGTGATCGGCCGGCTGCTGGCTCGATGAGCTGCCGGCTGTCCTCTGGAGTCTGCGTACTACCCCCAACAAGTCAACCGGCTTCACTCCATTCTTCCTTGTATATGGTGCCGAGCCCATCATCCCAACTGACATCGAGTTCGACTCGCCTCGGATCACCATGTACACGGAGGCGGAGGCCAAGGAAGCAAGAGAAGACGGTGTCGACCTACTGGAAGAAGGCCGGCTGTTAGCACTCAGCCGGTCCGCCATCTACCAGCAGGGGTTGCGCCATTACCACAACCGCAAGGTCAAGCCAAGATCTTTCCAAGAGGGCGACCTTGTGCTTCGGCTGATCCAGCGAACAGCCGACCAGCACAAGCTCTCGGCCCCCTGCGAAGGCCATTTCGTCATCAGCAAGGCACTAGGCAACGACTCCTACTACTTGATCGACGCGCAAAAACCAAGAGCACGCAAGAGGTATGACTCCGGCAAGGAGTCGGAGCGACCATGGAACGCGAACCTCCTGAGAAGATTTTACAGTTGAAAGCAGTATGTATCATGCTACCCTTTTGTATTAAGTGCGAAACAACAGGCCCCCCGAGGAGCACTCGGGGACTGCCTTCATTTATCTATGAGTGACGAGTGTCATATCCATGAATGTATTATTACATTTGATTTCCTGTCTGGCACCGGGTTCGACTAGTCGGCCCGGGGACTGGCCGCCTTAAGCTATATTAAAGTTCTACCTGAAGTCAGACAAGTAGTGTGCCGGCTCCCGAGTCCTCTCTTGTTGAAAGTCACAGCTCGAAGAACCGAGTGTCCGACTAGGAAGAGCCAAGGCAGAAAGGATGCCCACACGAAAAACGGCTAAGGACTAATGAACTTGTATAGCGAAAAGACGGCCTCCAACCACGCTTGCCGGCTGTCAGAACAGCCGGCTGGCCGGCTTCCCAAACACTTCGCTATAATCCAACAAAGCTAGAGTACTTGCGCTCCCAATTGGCCAAGCACTTCTCCAGCTACAGATTGCAGAGCAACTGCCTGACTAGGGAGGCGGCAACCAAGGGAGGGCGGCAAAGGAAACAGCAGAAGGATGAAAAGCAAAGAACAAGGAAAAGCCAAACACTTACATAGTCATATATACATATAAAGCCCCCAACAGGCCGGCAATCGACATAGTTCGAATACACCCCCAGTGGGTGGAATTGTGTAAACTTAACAGAATATTGTTCCAAAAGTGACAAGACAGGAAAATAAAAGATAGCAGACTAGACTAAAGGTGCGATGTGGGAGCCGGGTTGGTCGGTGGAGACGGCGTCACCGGCTGAAGGAGTGGCCGGCTGGCGGGTCTCGGCTTGATCACCGCCGGTGGCAGGCGGCGCACCCGCGCGTGCCGTGTTGCTGGAGGCACTGTCAAGCTAAGGCTGGCCGGCCGCTCCACCATCCGGCCTGGCGTCTTCACCCTCCTCCTCCTCTTCTTCGCCCTGGTCGCTGGAGTCGATCTCCTCCGCCGAGTCTTCGCCGTCTGCCAGTTCAGCCCGAACCATTCCTCCGGCTGGGCAACATCGTTGTCATCTACCTCAGGGGCCAAGGCACTGGTGTCGGTGTAGTCGGCGATCGCCAAAGCCCGCCGGATGATAGCCGGCCGTGCCGGCTCCAGCTCCGTGTCGGCCTGCTGCCGCCAGGTAGCCAACTGGTCCAGACTCAGGCTGGGATACCAGGCCTTGACGAACTCCAGTGCCCGCCTGGCGCTGGACCGAGCCGCCGAAGCCTTCCAGGCTTCAAAGCGGCCGACCGCCACCTCCAGCCAGTCGTCATTTCGACTGGGGGTGTGGGGAACCACTTCGCCAGGCCAGAGGGCGGCCAACACCTACGCCCCGGCACGTTGAAGCCGGCGGAGCAGTCGATGAGCCGGCTGGAGGCGGGACTGGATCGCCAAGAGCCGCTCCTCCAGCGACCGGCTAGCGTTTGGTGCAATCTCGGCGCCAGCCTGCCTCCGTGCCTCGCGGCGGGCCTCGATGATCTGGTTGGCGGCGGTAGAGTAGCCAGGGAAGTACTCTGCGCAAGAAAGAAAGAGAAAGAAGAGAAAACACTAAGTCAGAAAACGAGCCAAAATCGGCAAGTGGCAAGAAAGGACGAAGAAGAAGGCGGCTTACTGTCAACCAAATCTTCGATCTGGCCATAGCCATTGATCAGTGTCTGCCTTGCTTCGGCCCAGCCAGCCGCCTCTGTCTCATACTCGGCCTGGAGGGCGGCTTCGCTGTCCTGCACCGCCTTCAGAGCCGCCTTGTGGCTCTCCTCCTGGTCGGCCAACCTCTTGGCCAGGCGGTCACGCTCCTGCACCAAGGCGGCAAACTCGGCCTCCTTAGCACGAAGGGCGGCCTGAGACCCTCCCAGCTGCTCCCTTAGACTGGCGTTGGCCGCTGCAGGGACGGCACAGAAAGAAGAAGCAATAAGAAGAAGTCGTCAAGGAAGATCCGACCCGACTGCTCAGCAGTCGGCCCGAATCTCGGGGACTACACCCAGTGGGTGCGCTGACGCGCCCCCACGTGAGATAAAGGACGAAGCACTTATCCCGGCTCTCAGATAGGTCGGCGGTCTTCTGGGTCAGCTCCCGAGCCTGGGAGTTGAAGGCAGCCGCGCGAAGATTGTGGTAGTCCTGCAAGACAGGCAGAAGAGCGAAGTAAGAGCAAGAATAGCAAAACTAGATCCGCTAAGAAATTCCAAGCCGCCTGCTCAGCAGCCGACTCGGAACTCGGGGACTACACCCAGTGGGTGCGCTGACGCGCCCCCACGGAAGATACCAAGATCAAAAAAGCAAGATAGGAAGACTAACCCGGATGGCCGCCCACGTCGCAAGGAACTCGTCGTTGTATTTCCTCAGCGCCGTAGCCTGGGCTTGGAGCTGGTCCGGACGTCCTGCGCGGCCACATTCATCACGGCCGTCCCTCCGCCCGCCGTCCACCCCGAGCTGGCGCTGGCCGCCTCCATATCCTGGGCGACGAGCTGGAGCCCGCGGCCAGCTGCGGCTCCGATGCAGCCTTCTGCGGCTATGATGCGGCCTTCCCCATGTGCTGGCGCGACGACGTCCGGACTGCCAGATCAGTCCTCGCGGCCGGCTCGCCCCCGGCCGATTGCGCAGGCGGCAGATCAGGCTGGCTGCCTTGAGCCGCCCCTGTCGGCGGGGCCGGTGCCGCCACCCTCTCCAGGATGACGATGTCGTCTTCCCTCTCCAGCCCCAGCTGGTCACCGCCGGCTTCTTCTGCCGGGGGCTCCGGGGCCCCAGGCACCGCGACGCGCAGTGGGGTGACCAGCAAGGCCCCCTCCGTCATCGCCGCGGCCTTCGCTTGGGCCTTGCCTGCAGCGTCGGCGCGCGCTTTCGCCGCCGCCTCCTCCTGCGCCGCCTTGGCGGCGTCCGCCCTCAATGCCTCCGCCTCCCGCGCCTCCCGCTCCTCCCGCGCCTCCCGCGCGTTCCGCTGCGTCGCCGCCTGAAGATCGGCACAGGGGTCCACGCGGCGAGTAGTGCTCCCAGATCCTCCCGGCGACCCAACGACAGAGGCGGCAGCAGCCCGCTCGAGCGACAATGGAGCCCTGGTTTTTTGGAGAAAAGACAAGGACTCAGGAGCTACCAGAGAAAAGAAAAAAGAATACACGAAGGAGTATATACTTACGCCGACACCTACTGCGGCTGCTTCACCGCCTTGCGGAAGCGGGCCGCCTTCGCGGCCGCCTCCTCCCGCCTGGTCGCCGCTGCCCCGCCTCTGGGCTTCTTCGGCCGACTGCCGAACAAGCCCGGCGCGGCACGACGATTTTGCCCGCCGCCCCGAGCAGGCGGCGCGGCGGAGGAACCCGCGCCGTGGCCAGGCGCCGGCTGGCGGCGTGGGACGACTTCAGCTTCGTCATCGTCCGGCCAGTCGTCGAAGCTGACTCCAAGCCCGGAGCCGCCTGCCTCGCCGCCGTCTTGGCCACCGCCCGCCTCGGTGTTGTCGTCCATAGCGGCCGCCCCCAAGTCGGGGTCCTCCAGATCGTGCTCCGTCCGGTCGGGGACGAATCGGCGCTCCGCGTCCGACCCGCCTGCAGGCCGAAGAAGAGGGCTCTGTCGAGACAAGCCGACTAGTCAGAGTCGGCCAAAAGGAACTCGGCGACAAAACTAAGAGAAAGAGAAAAAGAGAACATACCGTGGGCGGCGGATGGGCTCGGCAATATGGCTCCTTGCCGAACTGCCACTCTGCAGAGAGCTTGTAGTTCGCAAGATAGTTCACCATATAGGCCACCTCGTCGTGCGGCATGTCTTTGGTGCACATCCGACCCGGATCGAGCTGGCCGCTCATCTGACAGATCAGATGAGGGTGGCTCTAGAGCGGGAGCACCCGGCGCGTGACGAAGGCGGCCAGCAGGTCGGGCCCCGACAAGCCCTCCGACTGGATCATCACCCGCAGTCGGGCGACAGCTGCGGCTCCAGCCGGCGTCAGCGTCACGGCCCGATAGGACCACTCGGGCCGCCTGCCTGCCGGTGGGCCGGCTACGTAAGCCGGCAGATTGACGTAGTCGCCCTGCGGGGCGACGTTCTTCACGTAGAAGTATGACTTCTGCCATAGCTTCACCGACTGGATCAGCGTGATGACGGGGAAGGGGTTGTCGGCAGCCACCCTCCGCATCGCGACGAAGGCGCCACTCTGAGCCGGCACGCCCTGCATGCGCGTGCCCAGCTTGGACTGGAAGAACTCCCCCCAGAGCTCGAGGGTGGGGAGGACGCCGAGGTAGCCTTCGCACAAGGTGACGAGCGGACAGCAGCACCACCGTGTTCGGGGTGAGGTGGTGCGGCAGGAGTTGGTAAAACTCGAGAAAGGAGCGGAAGAAGGTGCTCGCGGGCAAGCCGATGCCGCGCAAGAAATGCGAGCGGAAGACTACCCGCTCGCCTTCCTCCGGCTCCGGCGTAATCTCCTTCGCTGGCGCAAGACGGACCTCCACCTTGTCCGTGCCGGGCAGCCGCCGCGTCTTGCGGAGGAACTCGACGTGATCCTCATGGACGTTGGAGCCGTCCCAATCCCCGCGGTACTGCATCGTGGCGTAGGGCTGGCAAGAATGAGTGCGGCGGCGGAGGATCGAGTGGTAGAGCGGTGCGGCGGCGAGGCGCTGTCGCAAGAAAGAGCAGAAGGAAGAAGATGGCGGAGAGGGGAGGGGCGTGCGAACGCCTGCCGCTCTCCCCCCTCCCCCTACTTATAGCTTCGCACGGTGAAGCCAATGAGGCAGGGCGTGGGGTGAGACGTGGGATTAACTGCACCCACTCCCCCCACGCCCCGCGATTATTACGCCCTAAAGGCGTGCCGAAACCACCGCAGGAAGACGTGCGGGCGGCTTTGGGCCGCAGAGAATCCGCGCCTGGGCCCGGGCGTAGGCGTGGCGGGACCCCGACCTGCGGCGACGTCCCGTCACACGCGTGGGCTGGCAGGCTTTTTAGCCAAGGGATGCCACATGGTTCGCAGGCGGCAAGTGGCCGGCCCGCGGCCCGGTGCGCGCGCTGGCAGGCTCCCGCCCTCCGACTCCAAAAAATTTCGCCGACACGGCGCACCCAACTAAAGCCAGCTCCCAGCTGCCGGCTCGTCAAGATAGGAAGCTGACCGAGCTTCTCGACTCCCACCCAACCTCGAAGCTCAATCAGCTTCGGGGACTACTGTCGGAGTAAATGGCCACGGGTAGCCTAACTGACTACCCCTGGCTCTTCAAAAATTATCAGGCCATTTGAGCCTTCAAGCATTCAAAGCATTGGGCCGCCTTCCCCCGACCGGCTACCACAGGAGCCGACTCCCAGAAGGCGACCCAGCCTCAGAAACCTCCCCCAAGATAAATACGAGATGGCCGACTCCAGGAAGCCGACCATGGAGAACGCCGACTCCCAAGAGCCGGCCATGTAGAACGCTGACTCCAAGAAGCCGGCCAAGACCGCACCCACCAAAACTACGCCCACATAACGGTGACAAGACGGGGTGTGGCTACAGTACGGCCCACTACCCCCGAATCTCGAGGCAGGCATGGCCACAGGACGCCGTACGGGTCAGCCATCTCCCGTCCGGCTCGGCACTGTAGCCATGCTGGCCTCAACGTCATCCGCGACGGATGCCAGTATGGCCCGCGGGCGGCAGGCCCCTTTAGCCAGAGAGAGGCACGAAGGCGACCCGGCCTTCCCCAGTCGGCCAGGGGCATAGCCGGCCACCAGAAGCCGGCTACCCACTCCCTCGAAACATGTGCCACATTAAGGAGACAAGACGAGGTAAGGCTACAGTGAGAGCCCTCGAGGCGGTACACTGTAGCCACGCTTACCTCGACAAAGCCCTCGTCATCAGGGGCGAGGCTACAGTAAACAGCCGCCGACAAGACCCCAAGCTGTGGGGCCGGCCTGTCGACCAAGAGGCCGGCAGCCGGCGGGACCCACCAGTCGGCGGGCCCCAATGGCCGGCGGAGAAGCCGGCGAGCACAGACACTGACGACTGGGACCCGCGCCCAGCCGGATTACAATTGTACCCCCGGGGGATAGGCCTATATAAACCCCCCGGGGCACCCATGCAAAGGGTTGGCTTCTTAGAGTTACACACACACCATATAGAGAGGAAAACGAGAGCTAGACTTGCTCTTCTTCTCCCTTGAACCCGACAGCTCAAGGAGCACTTGTAGCTACTCTTTCTGATCTAGTGATCATGCGGAGACCCCGCAGAGTAGGACTAGGGGTGTTATCTCCACGGAGAGCCCCGAACCTGGGTAAGATTCGCCGGCGAGCATGTCTTCGCCTCATCCCGCTTCCAGGCACCGGCGACGTCTTACTAGCTCCCACAACGATAAGCCACCCGTTGGCATATGTCACACCCACCACCCGACAATCTCCGTCGCCTCTGCGAACCGTGTGTGTTCACTCACACATGCAAAAGGAAAATAAAACCCTCACCTTCTTCATCCCAACTCACTCGCCGCGGACTGCTCCGCAACTCTGCACCCTAAGCTCGACGGCTGTTGGCGGCGGGCATAGGTCGCGCTCCAAACGGCACCAGATTTCGCCTCCACCGCTTTCCATCGCCTATCTGCATCGACATTCTAGACTCTGGTCGACCGGGGTTTTCTGCGGGATTGGGCCGGGGATTTTTCTCATGGAGAAGGTAATCAACTTAATTAGCGAAATATTCACTCATCTCTTATCGCAGTCCGTCCGTCGTTGTTAATCAACCGACGGAAATCACCGTGGAATCATTTTAGTTCTAGCTGATTCGTGGGTGTTCCTTCATGTGTGCACAGCGCGAGCACAAATCAGGCAACTGTGGTCGTGGCCAGTCGGAAACGAAGTTCTATCTCACCATTCCAAATGACTTCAGGGAGCGCTCGGCATGTTCAATCTCAACCTACCACGGTCGGCATGGCCTAAATTTGTGAACATATACCGTCTGTTGCTACATTATCTATATATTTGCATCAAATCTTTGTTACATTATCTATTTTTAATTCTATATTTTTGTACTTTGCTTGCATCTATATATGGATATGTTCTATCAGTTACTCCCATATTTGCATCTTGCACGGTTATTTCAATATATCTAATTTACGATCTTAATTTTCATTTCAAGCAGTACATCCCTTGCTTTGGAAGAGCAGGAGTAGAAGGAAATCTTGGGCTTTACTTTGCTGATGACTCCCAGGATGTCATATTGACAACGCAACATGGATTTACAATGACGGTTAGCGTAAAACTTGATAAAGATGGTCACTCCTATTTAAATGCTGACCTTTGGAGAAAAATGTCTAAGTGTTATGAACTGAAAGCTAGCAATAAAATTCTAGTGCGTGCACCACAACCTGGTCTAATTAACATGGATGTTTACTTCCCCAACATCTTCAGCCGATCAAAGTCTGATCGAGGTTAGTGTCCTTTCAACTTTATCCATGCTGTCATATTACTATTTAAGCAACCAATTGATCACTATTTAAGCAACCAATTGTGATATCATATTCTCACTCCGTTCCTAGGCAGTAACAAATTCTGTTTACCAATTTATGCGCACTATATATTCTTCTCCCATGTTATATGTTGGACGCATAGTGAACGATCTGTATGTTACTAAGCGTACCAAATTTCACTGGAAGGACTTGAAGCATGTCATAAACTTTGTTGATAATCTGACAGAGATAGCACAGCGTATGAACGCTGGATTTTGGATGGGATTAATTAGACCTATGGTGCACATACTGAACAAGACCAATTGTGTGCACAAAGCGTTGGTTAAAAGTCTTATTTTAATGTTGATGCTCATAAACTATATATATCTTCAACGATATGTTACAATTGTTTTTTATTCTACATGTCAACAGAAATTGCCCCCTGTAGCCGTTCCTGGATCGATTTCCCAGTGTGGTCGAATTAAACTTGTGCCTGCTAATAACGCCAAAGTGATTGCAAGGTACTGCATTTCCCGCAAAAATTGGAACCATTCAAATTAACAAGTTCTCGCTTCTCGTGGCAATGCATCCATATTGGAAAATTGGAGACACTGTTCTACTCCTGCTCTACCAAGTGATGACCCACAAGTATATGGGATCTATCGTAGTCCTTTCGATAAGTAAGAGTGTTGAACCCAACGAGGAGCAGAAGGAAATGACAAGCGATTTTCAGCAAGGTATTCTCTGCAAGCACTGAAATTATCGGTAACAGATAGTTTTGTGATAAGGTAATTCATAACGGGTAACAAGTAATAAAAGTAAATAAGGTGCAACAAGGTGGCCCAATCCTTTTTGTAGCAAAGGACAAGCCTGGACAAATTCTTATATAAAGGAAAATGCTCCCGAGGACACATGGGAATTATCGTCAAGCTAGTTTTCATCACGCTCATATGATTCACGTTCGTTACTTTGATAATTTGATATGTGGTTGGACCGGTGCTTGGGTGCTGCCCTTCCTTGGACAAGAATCCCACTTATGATTAACCCCTATTACAAGCATCCACAACTACAAAAGAAGTATTAAGGTAAACCTAAGCATAACATGAAACATATGGATCCAAATCAGCCCCTTACGAAGCAACGCATAAACTAGGGTTTAAGCTTCTGTCACTCTAGCAACCCATCATCTACTTATTACTTCCCAATGCCTTCCTCTAGGCCCAAACAATGGTGAAGTGTCATGTAGTCGACGTTCACATAGCACCACTAGAGGAAAGACAACATACATCTCATCAAAATATCGAACGAATACCAAATTCACATGACTACTTATAGCAAGACTTCTCCCATGTCCTCAGGAACAAACGTAACTACTCACAAATCATATTCATGTTCAAAATCAGAGGGGTATTAATATGCATAAAGGATCTGAACATATGATCTTCCACCAAATAAACCAACTAGCATCAACTACAAGGAGTAATCAACACTACTAGCAACCCACAAGTACCAATCTGAGGTTTTGGGACAAAGATTGGATACAAGAGATGAACTAGGGTTTGAGAGGAGATGGTGCTGGTGAAGATGTTGATGGAGATTGACCCCCTCGCAATGAGAGGATCGATGGTGATGATGATGGTGATGATTTCCCCCTCCCGGAGGGATGTTTCCCCGGCAGAACAGCTCCACCGGAGCCCTAGATTGGTTTTGCCAGGTTCCGCCTCGTGGCGGTGGTGTTTCGTCCCGAAAGCTTGCTTCTGATTTTTTCTAAGGCGAAAGACTTCATATAGCATAAGATGGGCACTAGAGGCCTGCCAGGTGGCCCACGAGACATG